>NC_056741.1:1109939763-1110167263 GCF_019279795.1 Protopterus annectens
TTGAGAGAGATGGAAGATTGCCCAAATGGCCAATAACTACAAATTCTGGGCCAGAACCACTCCTTATGTGGTAGACAGGTTACCTAATGCTTACCACTCCCACTGATAAGCTAGAAGGCTTCCCTCCAACACAGAAAGGCTTGGGGGGCTCAGAAGCTTACAAACAGTCCTGGATACAGCAAGTCTGTATCTGGAACACTAGTTACAGGAAAGAAAGGAGAAAGGCTTGTGTATAATATATATTAGATATATATATATTAGATATATATATATATATATATATATATATATATATATATGTGTGTGTGTGTGTGTGTGTGTGTGTATATATATATATGTGTGTGTGTGTGTATATATATATATATATATATGTGTGTGTGTGTATATGTATATATGTGTGTGTGTGTATATATATATATATATATATATATATATATATATATATATATATATATATATATATATGTGTGTGTGTGTGTGTGTGTGTGTGTGTGTGTGTGTGTGTGTGTGTATGTATATATATCAACTCCAAAATCACCTTACCTTGGAAAAGGGGAATATTCCAGGAAATGCAAGTATCAGACTTAGTATATGTAAGTCTGTTTTTTCCAGCTATTCAGTCTGTGTTTTGGGACTTGCTGTAGCGGGTCCTGACATGTCAAATGGTTACCTCTGTGACCATCTGTTTGTAGTCTTTGCTGGTGGCATGCATTTCTCTAGAGATTGAAGTGTTGTTTGTTTACTTAACCGATAGACACTTCAAGACAAGAAGCCGTTTTATTGGGAAACCTGGGAGCTAAGTCTAACAAAGTGCATACTGGAAATGTGCAGAAGTAGAATCAAAAATGCAAAGGTTTATAGGTTCAGCTGTTGTGCTTATGACCTACTGGCCTTTGTATTTTGTTACAATAGATGAACAGAATTTGAAACAGCTGATGTTTTTAAAGAGGTTGGTTAGTAAAGATTTTTTTGAATAAAAAACTTAAATTTCATTGCTTTTATATTAATTGATGTGGCCTATAAACTTGTCTTCCCTGAAAAGATGGCATATTTTGAAGGCCTTGTGAGATCACACTGTGTTCTTTATGAGCTGATGGAAGTGAGCCACACACTGTCATTGTAACAAACCCAGGTATCTCCTGCAACTTTATACTGGCTGCAGTGGCAGGAGAGTAGGTAATGAAGATGAATTATCATCTCAAAATGGCCTGAAATATATGCAGGAGTTAATAAGTACAGCAGGAAAACATGACCGCAGAGTTTCACATAAATGTAGTCATGTAGTTAGCTTATGGTCTCTTGCTGGAGGTGATCTTGGCGATTGGATGCTTGTTTTTAGGGAGTATCAAGGGTAGGCAGCATTCTGAAAAGACTTACAAGGGTTACTAGACATTTTTAAAACCTGGTTTACTGAGTCTAACTCTATAGAGTAATTTGTATTGGACTGTAATGAAAGTGAATTTCTGTAAAGAAACTGATTGTTAGCTTTCTATGTTATTATGTTAGCAGCAACAAAAAAAATGTGTGTGTGTGTATATATATATATATATATATATATATATATATATATATATATATATAAAGAAGGATATGTGCCTGTTTAAGATAATCTTTTGAAATTAATGGGAAAAAACTCATGGATATAGACTGGCCAAGGAAAAGTTGACAGTGAAACAAAAGTCTCAACAGAAATTTTCACTGTGGTCTCCTTAGACGTCCTTCTAAAATGGGGATGGTTAAATAACTGTTGGGCACTGGGACTATTACATTATGTATTCACACTTTGTCATCTGCAGTAGTGGAAAACCATATGGCTGTTTTTGTATTAACACTTTAATGTTTTGAGTTACTGTTTTGCTCATCTATAGACTTGATCACAAAATGTTACTGTGTTCAGTTTTTCATTAAAGTTGATACTATTTAAAAAATATTTGGTATATTTTAGGAACACCAGAGTTTACTTTTGAAGATGAAAGACAGTGAAGTGGAATTGGAACAGCTGAGAAAACTCAAGTTAGACTCCTCAGTCCATCAAGACAGGTTAGTGACCATTGTAGGTGAAGAAATCATAAATGCAAGAATGGTGTTTAACATAAAGACCTGTCCTACTAAGTTCTCCGTGGCATGGCAAGGGCTCCTGATATCCCAGGAGTACTTTCTTCTTGGCGGACTTGACTACCAGTCTGTCCAATGTAGACTATCTCTACTAAACTCAGCTTTCCAGCTTAGTGCTGTGAGCACTTTTACTCCTGCCTGCCACAACCTATGCTTGGGATTGAGGACTTTAAACAAGCCCCAGATTGATTTCCTTTCTCTTGAATGCAGGGTTGAAGGTACAGAGTGCTGGTTAAAGTACTCCGGCTAACCTACCCCTGTATAAGAGGATGCAGGTATTGATGCAAAGTACCCTAGCCAGTAAGCATTGCCAGAGTGTTATTACATGAATTATGTCATGGCTGTAAACTTAAAGTATACAGTTTCTTGAATATAAACTGATCTTGTGTAGATTTTATTCTCACATTCTTGTGGAGGACTGCATCTTAATATATGCAAATTCTTCACCAGAGATTAATACCTTGCAGAAAATTTAAGAGTTTTCTCAATTTAGATCCATGTGTGCTGTGAAATGAGGAACAGTGAGATATTTCTTCATTCTGTCATGCAGCTTTGCAGAGTAACAAAGACTAAGAACTCTAGAGTGGATAAATGAAAATAGGTTTTGTATTATTAGCTAGTTGATAGGTACCTCGTTGTTGAATGGAAAGGACAGTCGAGACCAATTCCATCTATTGAATTTGTCTCTAGGTCAGCCAAGTTGGAGAAGGAGGTAGCTGTCTTGCGTGAGAAGATTCATCACTTAGATGACATGCTTAAGAGTCAGCAACGCAAGGTCAGACAGATGATCGAGCAGGTGAGTGGTATTAGTATACTTGCCTTTAAGCCACACATTATCAGCAGAAATCCCAGTGAGTAAATAGCTGAAAGTATAATAGTGTTTCTCCTAATTGTAGAGCATTGTCATTGTGCAAAGTGTTGCATATGTACTTGTGCATGGTGTTATATGCATGATACTCTGTATCTGTATGGCTCTCTGTCATATGTATGTTAGCTTGTGGTTTAGTGACTGCTATGGGTTCTGCAGCGCAACTATATTGGAGTAGCCTTGAAGATGAGTCTATACATGCCCTGAGTGGAGGAAGACACCCACCCTCTTTTAGTGAAAAAGGAGATCCAGAATTAGGAGAGAGAGAGACTTGGGGCAGGAGATACAGACAAACAGACTTGGGCCAGTTCCTGATCAAAGGATGTTTGCCTGTTTTGAAAAAGCAGTCATGAGTGGAATACAGGCTCTGGGTAATCTCACTGTGAATAGAAACCCTGGGAACTTGGAGAAAGTTTTCTGGAGAACTGCAGAATAGAGTGGAAGTCAAACCTGGGGGGTGTACTAAATGATTACAAAATGCATCCTAACAAAAATCTTGTGTGTATAGGAGAATTGAACTTACTGAAACTGTGCATTTTTTGCCTGAATTGAACTGCTGAGTTGTTTGCCTGAACTCTTAACGTGAGTTATTTGAAATGCACCACGACTCACGCAGTCATCTGTGTTATGTGATAACTTCACTGTAAATAATGAATTCTAACATTTTGGTTCTCTAAGTAAATTGCATTAAACAGGAATCATATGTGTCTAGTGTGTTGACTTGCTAAACTTGTGGTTGGCAGTAGGTACAATTTAACAGCAGTTCTATGCCAAATTGTCTGGATTTCATCATCACATTGCAGCCTGCAAGTGCATCCTTTTGAGTCAGTATCCCCTCCCGAAAGAAAGAACTGCTGATGTTTGTATATTGCTACACCTATCTGCTTAGAGAATTGAGTGTTTGCTTTCTGTGGAGATGCTACTTTCTTGGTAAAATGTGATTTATGCTATGGATAACTACAATGAGAATGTATGAAGTTGCTTCTGAGTCACTATGAGGGTAACAAAAGTGAATTTTAGTGTGTGAATTGTAGTGGGGGTGGAGTAGCAACTCTACAAAGAAACACTGTTAAATGAACTCCCAAAACGTGTTGAACAGATCCACAGGTTTTTCTGTTACATGTAAGCAAAGTGTCAAAAAAAGGAGAGAGAGACTGTGAAGTGAGTGAAATAATTGCTAAATCAAGTTTAAAACTGTACTGAAAACAGTGGTGACAAGTACTGTTCAATGTGTTAACAGAGTGAAATGAAACTTCTGAAAGGTTGAGTATGAAAGAAGAACTTAGTGAATCGCTGAAAACGTTGCCTAACAGTGATATGCTTAGCAAGTGAACCAAGGTGCTGAGAGAAGTGTCTGAAGGGAAGAAGTTGGGTCCTAAATTAGACAGCTTATTGCAAGAAATATTCTTGTGCAACAAGGGTCTAACCAGGAACAGAAGATAAACGAGCCTGTCTCACGATACTGAATAACTTGGCAAGATGAAGTTAGAACACTGAATTATAGAGTATAGAAATGCTAAGGCAACCAAGGGCCACTGTCATTAGCAGTTTTAGAACAGTTAGTTTTTGAAAGTGAGAAGAAAATGGAGAGTTTTATAAAGTTGCTGGCTTACATAAACCATCAAAAGAAAAAAAAACTGGTTTGTCGAAAAGACTGTCTGAAGTTTGTATACATATTGAAGTGGTGAAACATGGCAGTAAGCATGAAAGTACTTAATAAAATGGCAACCACATCAAAACAGACAAGAGCAATGTGACCTAGTGCTGGTACTCTTAAAAGAAGTCTGTATCAGACCTAAAGCTACCATTGCATGTTTTCAAATTGAAAAGGAAAAATTGTGGTAGGAGTTACAAAAGGGTAGTAGCACACTGCTTGATCTAAAATTAAGCATCCAAATGTTCAAGCTGCGAATGAGTTACTAAAGGCTCAGCGAAACCAAGAACAAATTTAGAAACTGCAAATAAACTCATAATAGTGAAGTGGTCCAGTTTACACAACAGAAATTATCTGAAAATGTAAGTGAAAGTATACAGTTGATAATGGTTGGAGGGGAAATCAAAAAGACTATATACAAAGAAATATAGAGATGCAGTAGCAGTGATTTAAGTACAGGTACATACAGAAGCTAGAGTAAAATACCCCCCCCCCGATGAAAGCCTTATAAATATGCTACAGAAAAAAATAAGCAAGTTCTGTTACAAAATTTAATGAACCACGGGTTACAGTTCTTAAGTTAACCAGTAACTGTAAAAATCTGGAGGCTGAAATTAAAGTCCAGAGCAAATCTCTGGAGGAAGCCAAAGGTAAGTTAAAAGTCTGTAGCCTTTGTTTTGTATCCTAAGTCAGTACAAGAAAGTCATACTGTTGTAACAAACCTGTATCAGGAAAATAATTCCCTCAGAAGGAAGATACATTAGGGTCACAAGATCAAGAACAATGGAAACCCTCAGAATCTGAAAGTTGTAAAAAAAATAAATTAATAAGCAGATACCTACTGAAGACCAGACTGGTATGTCAGATTTAACCACAGAACATACAGTCACAGAGATGAACCAGAGTTAAACTGGGGGTGTTTAGAATAGCTAGGGTATACTTCATGTTAGCTATAGTCCCATTGTGTAGTCTAAACCAACAGACTTGCCACTTATTTCATTTGTAAAAAAAAAAAAAAAAAAATAGGCTCAGTAAAAACGAACATTGTGTCAGTACAAACCTAAAACAAAGGTCAAGTAATAAAGACTGACAATGCATTCAATTTGAAACCTGCTGAAGACAGTTTTATTAGTGGAAGTAGCCAATGTACTTTGAGATGTACTTCATATGATCAAATAGATGTACAACAGGAATGAAACTGAAACCATTATTCTAAACATTAATTACAACATTGCTCGGTTAGTGACCTTGAAAAAAACTGTCCTTGCAGAAGAGAAGAGATTGAGATGCTGTGTATCTTTCCATCCTGAACACCTTGCCAGACAGTGACCAGCGGAGTACATGGAGGCAGATAAACTATTTATCATTGAGTTAATGGGCCAGACAAGGTGGGATCTGGCTGGCCAGTGTTGCACATCCCCAGAGCTGTCAGCTTAGTGGGGTCATGTTGTGTAGTGCCCCATAGTGACTGCAGTGGGGTCTGTGGAGCTGCAGTCTTGAGGCAGTTTGAAAGATGGATCTCCAGCTGTACAAACTGGAGGAAGCCACACACCCTGTTTTAGTAAAAGGATGGGCCAGAACCAGGAGGGAGCATCTTGAGAGAGACACAAGCAGAGCCTGTTGAGACAGAAAGAAACATTTGGCTCTTATGAAGAGGGACTAATTACTAGACTGGGAACTCTAGGCAGTTGAATTGTGGATAGAATGCATGGAAATTTTGAAAAGGATTCCATGGAGACCTGCAAAAGTAGATCAGAAGTTAAATCAGTTAATGTACTGAAGTGGATGCAAATTGGATTTCATGGTGTGAGTTTTTGCCTGACTTGAGCTCTGTGAGTTGCTGAAACTAGTCATGTTATATGAGAAGTTCACTGTAAATAAATAAGCAGCAGTAATTCTGAGTCCCGTGCTTCCAGTGTGTGAATTATCACTAATATATAAAGATTTGTAATGTATGCATGCGTTTCTCCTAACTGATAACACCATGAAAAGGGTGCTACAAATTCATGTCTTGTATATGGTATAGATATCTTTGTTTTTCTTCACTTTTAACATCAACAATATTTATGCCATTGACTCATCAAAGATACTAAAATTCCTAAAGCATATAGTCACCCCTCAAAACACCCTTAAACCAACATTTGTATTTAATTTAGTGTAAAATAAAGTCAAAGTAAAATAAAAAAATAACTAATGCTCATTCCACATTTCCCATTCACTACAGTCTAAAAAAAGGTAACTCTACATACAAGACACACAACCCCTGTCTTAAAAAGAAAAACTACACAAATAAATTCCTAGAAATGAAAATAGTTCATATTAGAATACAATCATTTAAAATCAAATTATAAAACGCAAAAGACAATGCATACTGAAACTAGTCAAGACAAAAATGGTGTCACCAGTAACACTGATCCAGTTGTATTTAATTTAAAATTACCTCAGAACTAGAATACAAAAGCCACCTACAACACACTCCATTCATTAAACTCTTTGCAAACTACCTAGAGCCCTGTAAAGAAGAAACTTAAGCAGTTTAAGTAACATATTGAAGTAAAAAGGGGCACTAACAAAAAACGCACAAAAATGGATACATGGAATGTGTTGTCATTTGGCTTATGAGATAAGTTAAATATCTTGTCCTGTGGAGTCTGGGGATTTGGTTTGTGGCTAATGGCTTCATCATTCTTGTACAAGATATTTAATGTATCACACACCAAACTGCTGTGTATTTCCTAACAGTTTATGCATTAAATTGTAGGAAATGTACTGAGACAAAAGGTTATTCTCACTGAAACATTTTTCATCCATCATGTAGAAGGGTGCCTGGAGGCAATGTATGCATTCAGTGAGTGCAAGGGTGCAGGTAGCAGATAGTCTGTATCCTATCTTCAGCTATGAAAGGATAATGGCAACCAGCACAATTGTGGCCTCCTTTCCAGAAGTCAAACTTCCAGGAATTTATAAATTCTGGTTCATCAGTCTGAACCAGTCAAAAGAGAATTTCTAGAAATAAGCTGTCCCACTGATCAGGCTGGGCACAAGAGGAGAGTCCTGTCAGTGACCTCAGTCACCTGGGTTTGACTAGCAAACAAGGAACAAAAAGGGCCCATTGTGATGATGATCTGGGATATTGAGCAGTCAGAATCCAGCCGTTTTTATTTTATATAGGTGCTGAGGGATGACAGGGGAAGGGACAACCATACTGCCGGAGTGTAACTTTACGAAGGCCTTGACATAGCCGTGGTCAAAGGAGGGTTAACCTTATGGCAAGTCAAATAAAGGTGGATCACATATTTCTGCAAAGTGCTATGTATATGAAAGCAAGTGCACAGTGTAACAGTACACACATGTACACTTGTGTGCCAGTCATAAGCCCTTGTCTAACATACTTCTCAGCCCCTTCATGCAAGAAGTCTGGACAAACCCAAAAGTAATGGGGGACAAAGACCCAAAAATAGGGGCAATTTTTAAATATTGCTCTTAAGAACTTGGAAAGTTGATTGAATAACATAATTTGTTTTAGCATGCATTTTCTGAAAGATATGAAGTCTGAAACTCAAATGTATGTCATTGTTTTGTGACTTGGGTCTTCAGTGATTTGCCAGAAAACCACAAATTTTATGAGGAACATATCAAAAACATGAGACAAAAGTCTGGGCAGTTGAGAGGTATGATGTCTAGGGTTCCTATTAGATGACCGAAGATGCATTCTATTGAATGCGTCTTGGTCGAACTTAAAACAACGAAAAGGCAAAATAGCGAAGCTGCTTTTAAGTGAATTCTTTCCCAGGGAAAGAATTCACTTGGCCGCTTCCATTACTTTGCCGTTTTCGGCACTGTAGTGCGATCTCGGAGTTGATATATTTAAGTAGGGGGGTGTATTATTTCAATTTTTTTTTTTTTTGGGGAACAGCGATTTTTTTCCCTTGGAAAAAAATTGCTCTTCTGAGCTTTCGAGATTGTAAGCTTTCACTTACATGGGGTCGATTATTCATCATTCACTTTTTTAAGCGTTCAGTGATATAATATAGACCCGATGTCTAGAGGGTTGGGATGTAGGGCATAACAGAAAACTCCTGAGGTGTGTTGTCTGTATATGTAATGGCCACAACTTTATTTGTAAATAAAATAGCACAAAGGTTAAATGACAGTATGGGCCTTTGGCCACCTAGTTCAACTTCTGAAATTATCACACATTAATACTACATGGAACTATTGAGTGAGAAAATTTTGACTGAAACACCTGCTTTGGTTAACCCATTACCCCCAATGTGTTCTGTAACATTTTTATATTCTTTGCCCCTGCTTCCTGCCAGCCATCAGCATGTTCTTTTCCCTTAGGTAGAGAGATGTCAGGAAGAAATCGTCCAGGCAGATGTCATGGATTTCAGCTTGATGTCCTAAATTCTCACCCCCATGTAGCTAACATGTGCTCACTTGAAAGAGAGCTTTCTGTTTCTTCTGACATTCCCATACACATGCCCTCCAGAGATTGTTGCATGTTGTAATCCTCACTGCAAATATAGGTGATGCAGCAGACCAGACCACCTCCCTCTTTCCATGGTGGGAGAGCCAGCATTAGCCACTTACTCACTTCCTATTCACCTCATCTCTTTATTACCTAGACCACTAATTGAACCCAGATCATCTGGGTCATAGCGAAGGCTTTAACCATTTACACCATGAAGCCAGCTTTGTATCTTAGTGATGTCCTTTTATTCATCTATTGCAGTATTCCTGACATAAAGGAGTTGCCTGCCAAGGTGACAACTCAAGGTCTGCCAGTATATCAAAGTCTTTTACTACCTAGGGTATGCTGTATATCTGATGTAAGTCACCAACAGACGTCAGCCATAAGAGATGTATGTGTGCACAACCCTCAGAACAACTTTGCTGCCAGTCGGATCGCCAGTCCCAGACATCACTCTGCTGTTGGAATCGCTTGCTTGATTCAGATAAGTGCCCCGTTGGGGAAAGCTTTTTTGTTTTTTTTTTTGTTTTTTTTTTGCTACCTTATCCTGTACTGAGGATAATGTCAACCAGGAACCCAGCGGAAGACTGCAGAATACTTTTATTTCTGCTTCTTGTACCTTATCTCAATGCCTTCAAGGAATATTATACCATATCTGCAGCATCCTATTTGTACAAATGTGAGTGGAAACAATTAGCACATAATCAACCAATTTACATGAATAAAAGACCCATTGAGACACCAATAAAATATTCCCCTCAACAAGACTTGAAAAAGGGGTGAAAAACAGTGCATAAACATGAAAACTATGCATTATAAACATACACATAACACACATAACACTCTAATTGTAATGTGTAAAAATTAACCTCCAAGTTCATTCCCAAAGGATGTACTGTTCTAAAATTGACAATAAATCTTGTTTCCAATTTCAATAATTTTTGTGTAAAGACATTCCCACTATATTTTACACTTTGTGGTCTGGCTAACACACACCAAAGAAAAAACTATCAATTGTACTATTATGTTGGAACAAAAATGTTGGGCTACTGGGCTGTCTAAGCTCATAGTTCTTATGTCCCCCAAGTGTTCCAGAATTCTTAATTTAACCTTCCTCTTGGTCTGTCCTAAATACCACTTTTTGGGAGAACAACCACAGCCCAAAATGTATACCATCCCATGAGATCCACAGTCAAAGTGATGCCTAGCTACAAATTTCCTTCCATTAATATATGTTCCATTTAAATTTCTTATCCTACTACACACCTTGCACCTTCCACATGGGAAAGATCCTAACTCACTGGTTTCCTGCTTATTTTCTCTTAAATTTAATAACTCCTTAAGATTAAGAAACCTACCAAATGAGAAGGTGACCCTGTTTGGGAAAAGTTTACCCAAACTATCATCTTCACTAATAATGGGCCGTAAGTTGTTAACTAAAGCTCTGAGGGTATCGGAGAAGGGGGAACATTTATTCACGAAAAATATGGCATCCTTTTCATACACAGGGTGCACCCTCCTTTCATTAAACATCACCTCTGCAGGTGTGGTATAACATTCCTTGAAGGCATTGAGCCGAGGTACCAGAAGCAGAAATAAAAGTGTTTTGTAGTCTTCTGCTAGGTTCCTTCATTTTGTTTTTCTTCAGATTTTCAGTCTTGAGAGTGTATTGTGCTTGTGTTAATGTCATCCAAGAAAGAGAAGTGTGACTGTGGAATACAGATTCCACATAAGGATAGTCATTCCCATTCCCTTTTTTGCCTCGGCACTCAGCACAATCACAAAAACTGCTCCATCTGTCAGTCCTTTATATTTCAAATTGAAAGGTCCAAAAACATTATTATGACCTCTTCCAAGTATAGTCCCCTAGTCCTTCAGCCATTCCTCCTGTTATATCTGCCTTTCTGGATGCTTATGCATCCACTTCCACTCATCCTGACTCAGCCTCCAGCCCCTGAAAAACCCGAACACGTACTACAAAGTACCCAAAGACTGCCATTTTCTATTCAAAGCCCCAGTTGCAGATCCTTCTGTGATGTCTGTTGCCTGTGGTAAGGCCTTCTGGTCACTGCCTTCTACCCCCCTTCAGACAAGGATAGCAGACAGTTGGAGAGGTTGGGTAAGAAAATCTATACCTCAGCCACCATGGCCTTCAGAGCACTAAACTACCAGACACATGACCAAGTACAACTTGGAACTCCTCTCTCTGCTTTCTAAACTTATATCAGACATGCAAGACACTGAAAGCAAGGCCCTGGCATCCTCCCTGATTGCCACTTCAAGTCAGGTATCCTGATGTTTATTAAGTGCACCTACGATGCTGTAGAAGCCACCTCTAGAGCTGCAGCTTCCTCTTCTGCCCTCAGAAGATTTGCCAGGATTAGGCTTTAGCCCCCTACCTGAGGACATTAGGGCAAAACTAATGTATGCCCCCCTTGGACAATGCTGCCCTTTTTGGTAAATGCTTTGAAGAACTTTTCAGATCTCTGCAAGAGAAAAGCAAGGAACTTAAAGACCTTAATTACATTCTGGTGTCCTCTGTGCCTAAATTTCACAGGAACTACCCTGTCTTTGTATGCAGTTTTCTCAAACTTCTGCAGCTTCTTCTCAGATGGCTAAGTAGCCCTTTCCTGATCAGGTGGGCTCCTCCTCATGGTTCTTCCAGCAGTCTGCCCTTCCCTCCTCTTTCCCAGCACCTTAACCCTATCCCATCCATCCTGGTAACTCATCACCCAAGATTCTTGGGTGTTAAGCATCGTCAAGAGGGGTACTTCATGGTCTGGCAAAAGGTGCCTCCCTTCAGGGGTATACCCTTACCACCAAAAGATCAGGTAACCCTTTTCCCTCCAGTCCTGCAAAGCCAGCTAGAACAAGGCACTATTGAACATGTTCCCCCAGGACAAGAGGGAAGAGGCTTTTACTCTCACTTTTACTCTCACTTATTTCTAGTTCCCAGGAAGGAAGGTCCTTGGAGACCCATACTAGACCTCTCCTATCTCAACAACTTTCTCGTTGTTCCCTCATTCAAAATGCTTACCCTGCAAACCTTATTTCCTCTCCTCCCTCAAGCATTCCTAGCCGCCACAGACATCAAGGATACTTACCTCCATATTTCCATTCAGCCCAGATACAGGACATTACTACGATTCTATGTGGGATCTTCGCATGATTCTATGTGGGATCTTCACACTATCAATTCTCGGCTTTGCTTTTTGGACTCTGCACTGCCCCAAGAGTCTTCACAAAATGTCTGGCTCCTGTGGTAGCCTTTTGCAGACTCCAAGGGATCCTAATCTTCCCCTACTTAGACAACCTTTTGATTCAAGCCAGTTCTCAAACCAAATTGAACAAACATTTCCAGTTGGCAATTGCCATTCTGCAAGGACTGGGATTTACCATAAATTTTAAAAAGTTATCCCTGGTCCCTTTCCAAGATCATACCTTTCTGGGTTGCAGATTTCAAACAAAGAGCATGGTGGTGTTGCTGCCACCTACCAAGGCACAGGAGATCTCTCTGCTCTTTGCAAAGATCCTCCCCTTAGATCAGAAATCTGCAAGGCAATTCCTAAGAATCTTGAGACTGATGGCATCCACCATCCTTCCTCTAGCAAGGTTACACATGAGGAAACTCCAGTGGTTCCTCAAGTCAGTTTGGTCTCAACATGCCCACCCTCTAGATTCCCAGATTCCCCTTCTACCATGTCTCAAGAAGGAGCTCCACTGGTGGATAACACAGCTGTCTCGAAATCCAGGCCTCCCCATACACCCACTGCCATCAACTCAAGTCCTGTTCACAGATGCATCGGATATGGGTTGGGGAGCAGCCCTAGATCACCACACAGTTTAAGGAGAGTTGTCACCCTCCCAGATGAGGGATCACATAAATTTCAAGGAAATGAATAATCCTTACCCTTCAAACCTTCCAACCCCTGATCAGACCAGGGAGGTTATGTATACACACAGACATGACAGTCTTGTGGTACATAGACAGGGGGCACCAGCTCCTACCTCCTTTGCAGACTAGCTGTGCAGGCCTGGGATCTAGTATGCCTCCTAGATGTATCCCGCCAAGTGATCTACATCCCTTCCAGTCAGAATGCTGTGGCAGATGTTCTAAACAGATCCAGAACACAAGCCCACAAAGGGATGCTTCACAGGGATGTGTTCCTGGACATTGTCCGCCAGTGGATATTCCACAGATAGACTTGTTTGCCTCCCCCTTGAACAAGCAACTCCCAAAGTTTGTGCCGGAGAACCTCATTCTTAGACATGGAGAGTGGATGCCCTGTCAGTCTCCTGGAAGGGAAAATTCCAGCATGCATTTCCCCCCTTCCACTTATCCAAAAGTCCTGCTGAAAATTCAACAGGAAAAAACAAAAATTGTGCTGGTGACTCCCTATTTGCCAAGATAGCATTGCTTCCCCCTTCTCTTTCACCTAGCCAAGGGCAATTACCACAAGTTGCTCCACAGAGTGGACCTACTAACACAGAACAAGGGCTCACTCATCCACCCACACTTGGGAGACCCTCCAGCTTACCCTGTGGGTGAGAGAGCCCTGATCCCTTTCAGACACCTTTATTCTGAGACTGTGCTTCAAGTCCTGCAGAAGGCCAAGAAACCTAATACTAGAAAATCTTACCTCTCCATATGGGAAAAGTTTTCAATTTGGTATCTTGCTAGAAACCAGGACCTGCTAACAGCAGACCACATATGGATCTGTCTTATCTGTGAGAATTGCTTAATGCAGGATTAGCTTACCCTTTAATAAAAGCACATTTGTCAGCTATCTCTGCAGGTTTGCCTGTTTCTCCACTCTTAGCTTCTAGGTTTGAAGCAAAACAATTCCACAAAGGCCTCCTTCACATCAGACCTCCCAGGAAACCTGTAGCTTCACCCTGGGACCTCAACTTTGTGCTGGAGAAACTGACTCAAGCCCCTTTTGAACCAGCTTTGTCTAGCTCCCTCAGACACTGTACTTGGAAAACTGTCCTCCTGGTGTCCATTACCTCTGCCAGGCGGGTATCAGAATTACAAGCCCTCATAGCATCTCCTCCTTTCCTGTGTTTCCAGAAAGAGAGGGTCTCCCTTCAGACCAGATGTTCTTCGTGTTTCACTGTTGCAGTCATTACATTTGGGTAATATGCTGGCAGGTTGCACTCAGTTGGCCTGATTAACAAAGTCTTGGGTCCTGCGTCAGATGCTGTCCCTTCTTCCATGACGTCAGGTCGTCAGGGGTATAAAACATGCATCCAACGCCATTACATCAGTCTTTCTTGCCGTTCGGTGCCCAAAGCAGAAGCAGTTCGCAAGTGCCGGTCGGCCGACTCCTGAAATTTTTGTTTTCGAGTTTCAGAACCAAAGTCTTCAACTTAAAGCTAAGTACCCCGTTGGGGAACCTTTTTCTTGCTCTTTACCGATGTCAGTAAAAGTTAATAATTGCATTATTTGTGGAAAGCAAATACCTCACAAAGATTTTCATTCGTATTGTATTCCTTGCCTAGGCCCTGACCACAATGTACTTTGCTGTCGGTTTTGTGCTTTATTTAATCAGTGCACTATCTGTCATCGGTACATTTTTGCCTCTAAATATTTCGGTTCTCAGTTTAATTATCCAGAAATGTCGTCAGTTAGCCATCCTACTACCGGAATTCCGAAAAAACGCAAAGATAAAGACAGAGACAGGCCGCCGAGGTCCAAAACTGCCGACGATGCTTCTCCTAAGCCAGTCGCCAGTTCGCCGATACTCAGTGAGGCGCTTACGCAGCCCCTGATACCCGCTTCTGATTCGCAGGCCTCTACTGAGACCCATTCAGAGTCCGTTATGCTGCGAGAGCCTTCACCTATGGAACCCGTGGATGTCTCTACCTTGGATGCGTCCGGAGCCGCTGTGCAGGCATCGGCTTCTGAGGGTATATTCAGCCCTACAGACTTGCATATTAAATCGACTCCACCTTCTTTACTAAGGCCTAAATCTCGATCTATGTCTAAAAAAACAACACCCAGGCCACATGTTCAGGCCTCTATGCCTAAAAAACAAATGATCAAAATGGCTGAAGATCTAATTACTCTAATCGGGTAGTCACCCCCCCCCCCCCAAAAGAGGCCTAGGGCTGAGCTTGATTATGAATCTTATGATCAGGTTTCTGTTTCTTTTGATTCTTCTAATGACCTGGATTTGTCCATGCCTACTTATGAGGATTCTGATGCAGAGGATTCCATTCCCTCTGCTTCCCCTCCCAAGGATTTTTCTTTTGGGAAAACTTTACATACCTTAAGGGAGCATTTCCACTGGGAAAGTCATGAATTTTCTGATTCAAAAAAGAGGCTTAGGGATTTCCTTCTGCCTCAGCATAGGCCCTTAGCTATACCTCCTGTACTAGACATTGTTGATGTGTTTTCAGAATCTAGTATGGCTCCTGATTCCCTGCCTCCGGCTCCTAGTAAACCTGACAGATACTACAGGGTTCCTGAGTCCCACAAGTTCCTTTTCAAAAATCCTGTTGCAGATCCAGAAACCATTTCTCAGGGGGCCAAGACCATTAAGGCTTCTACTGCTAAAAATCCTACCCCTTCTGATAGAGACTCCAGGGCGCTGGATAGATGGGATAAGAAGGTTTATACTTCTGCAACCTTGGCAATCAGGGCTTTAAACTGCCAATTTCATATGTTGTTTCCTGACTGTGGAAAATAAAGATTTACAGGATTTATTGCATTCTGCTGAACAAGTTGGAAAACATAGTTTGCAATGCGGTTTTGATTCTTTAGAGGCCTCCTGCAGAGCTGCTGTTACTGGGTCTGTGCTTAGATTGCATGCTTGGCTTAAGGAGCAATCTTTGCCTGATCATGTTAAAGCAAAATTGTTGGATGCTCCTTTAAATCAGGACCATCTGTTTGGCAATAAGGCTGAAGAAGTTCTAAAAAAGATGGAAGATAAAGCTAAATCTATGCAAACTGTGAAGGATTTCTTACAAGTGCAGCCACCCAGATTCAGTAAGCACTGGCCTACTAAAAATTGGTCCTTTCCAGATCCTTCCAGATCCTCTCAAGCCAAACCCAGACACTCCAAAAGCACCAGGTTTCAGTCCCAGGGGACTCTCAGAACTAAGCAATGGGGACCTCCACTTCCAAATCTGGAAATAACAAGACACCCTCCTATGGTAAACAGTCTCAATGACTTCCTTTAAAAATTACCAAGCACTTACCTTTTAGCCGCCCCTTTGGGTGGAAAGATTGCTCTTTATGCAAAGAACTGGGAACTTATAACCCAGGACAAATGGGTTTTAAATATAGTGTCCCAGGGATACAGATTTCATTTCCACACATTGCCAACACCAAACGGGTGGCCAGACCTGCCCCCAAATCAGTGGGCAGAGGCTCAAAAGCAAGTACTTTCCCCTTTAACAATGGGGGCTATTCAGCCAGTACCAGAAGAGGAAAAGGTACAAGGTTTCTATTCCAAGCTCTTTCTGGTACCCAGAAAAGACAAATCATGGTGTCCAATTCTGGACCAGTCTACTCTAAACACCTTTCTGGACATTCCAAAATTCAAGATGCTGACTCTTCACCAGTTACTTCCTATGCTAGGCAAAACCGCCTGGTTGGCAACTTTATATTTAAAAGAAGCATACCTGCATATCCCAATCGGAATTTTGCAGAAGATACCTAAGCTTCAAAGCAGGCTACTTGCATTATCAATTCTCTGCACTGTCCTTTGGCTTGTCTACTCCGCCCAGGGTATTCACAAAGTGCCTGGCTTCAGTTATTGCATTTTGCAGGCAAAGAAATATTCAAACATATCCATACCTGGACGATTGTCTAATTCAGGTAGAAAACCAGGCCATACTTCTAAATCATCTGGCGTTTGTAAAAAGGGTTCTAACTTGTCTGGGGAACACCATAAACAAAAAGAAATCACAACTGGTACCCTCTCAACAGATTATATTCGTGGGTGCAAGCCTTAATACAATTGCCCAGATGGCTTTCCTCACACCAGAGAAGCATATTCATTTGGTAACTTACTTCAAACAAGTGGCCACAAAAACACTGCTATTTGCAAGACAAATACTGCAAGCCTTGGGGTTCATGGCCTCCTGCATTCTTCTAGTTCCATATGCAAGACTGCATATGAGGAAACAACAGTGGTACTTAAAAAGTCTATGGAGTCAACATTGTCACAGCCCGGAAACAGTGATTCCTATCATACCTTGCCTATGCCTGGAATTCCTATGTTGGGCAGAGGCCTGTCATCAAAACAAGGGACTGTCATTCACACCACCCCCTGCTGCCCATATCCTAACTACAGATGCATCAGACTATGCATGGGGGGCTCACCTGGCAGGGAAGTGCATTCAGGGCAAATGGAGCCCAAATCAAATGCACCTTCACATCAATCTTAAAGAAATGTTAGCTGTACAGAATGCTCTGACAGCCTTCAAGGACTACATTCTTCCAGGACAACTAATGGTAAAAACGGACAACACCACAGTTATGTGGTATATAAACAAGCAGGGGGGTACACATTCTTACCCCCTCTGCAGACTAGCCATGGCATTATGGAACACAGCCTTGAGCTACCAAGTGCACCTACAAGCTCAATTCCTGCCAGGAAAATTGATTACACTGGCAGACGGACTAAGCAGAAATCTCATGGACCCACACGAGTGGAAACTGGAACCACGGATTTTCAACATGTTGACAAGCAAATGGGGGAGCCCAGACATAGATCTATTTGCCTCCCCTTAGAACTACCAGTTAGACAAGTTTTATACAAGGACTCCACACAAAGAAGCTTGGAAAGTGGATGCTCTGCCCTTCAGCTGGAAAAGCCTATCAGTCTACGCCTTTCCCCCACTGCCTCTGCTCTCCAAAGTACTGCTAAAAGTCAAACAGGACAAACCAAGAATGATCTTGATTGCTCCAGACTGGCCATGCCAACACTGGTACCCACTCCTGCACAGTGTGTCACAAATATCTCCGTGGCACCTGCCTCAGACCCCTTCTTTGCTGTCTCAGCAGGAGAACCAAATTCTGCACCCTCAGCTTTCAACATTGAACCTTGCAGCCTGGTTAATCACTTAAATTCACCCTTATCATCTCTCAGCAAACCTGTGATGGATGTCATCTTGGAGGCGAGAAGGTCTAGTACTAGAAAATCTTATGCTGACAAATGGAAAAGTTTCTGTGCCTGGAACCAATCTTTAGGGATGAGCACAGCAGCACTCAATTTACCTCCGATTTTGCAATACTTAACTGAGATGCTTCACAAGGGCCTTTCTTTTTCCTCTGTTAAAATCCATGCTTCAGCTATTTCAGCTCACTATAACACAGAACCACCCCTCTTCTCTCATCCCCTGCTCAAGCAGTATCTCAGAGGGTCAAAGAACTTGAGACGACCCAGGAAAGCTCCTATCCCTGCCTGGGACCTTAACTTTGTTTTGGAGAAGCTCACTCTACCTCCTTTTGAGCCAGCTGCTACTGCAGACTTAAAATTTCTTTGTTGGAAAACAGCCTTCCTTTTAACAATCACTTCAGGCTCTTATGGCAGTGGAGCCTTTCATCATCTTTCATGCGGACAGGGTATCTGAGGACCAATCCATCCTTCATGCCCAATGTGGTTTCCAGTGTGGCTCTTAATCAGTCCATTCATTTGGCAACCTTTTTTCCCAATCCACAGAACAAAGGGGAATGGATTCTGCATTCCTTGGATGTGCACAGACAACTTAGATTCTACTTGGACAGGACTAAAACTCGAAAAAAATCTGACCAATTGCTGGTAGCATTTGCTGCAGGGGCAGAGGGGAAGGCTATTTCAAAACAAACCATTTCTAAGTGGATAAAGCCATTGCATTCATTTCTGCTATAAGCACCATGGAAAACCTATCCCCCAGGGGATCAGATCTCACTCCACCAGGGCTGCATCTACTTCAGCAGCTTTTCTCAGAGGTGTTCCTGCCAGGGATACTCTAGAAGCTGCTACCTGGAGTTCTGTACATACTTTCACCAAGCATTACCATTTACCAATTTTTCTCTAAATCCAGAGCTGGTTTTGCCACTGCTGTCTTGCAAGGCATTATAGCTGGCCCTAATGCTGTATAAACTCCTCCTGCCAAACATAGCTTTGGGAATCTACCCAAATGTAATGACTGCAACAGTGAAACACAAATAACATAGTACGGTTGTGTACACTTACCATAAATGTAGATGTTCAAGTGTATTCATTGTTGCAGTCCTGGTTACCCTCCCTCCAGCCCCCTACTTTTCTCTAGCTATGCCTCTACTTTCTTTTACTATGCTTAAAAGCCTTTTTGGTGTATTTGCTTTTGGTTGGAGGTATATTTTTGTGTTTCTTTAATTTTATTGGCTCCCCATTAGGGGAGCACCTGACATCTGGGGCATGAAAAAACTGATGTAATGGCGTTGGATGCATGTTTTATACCCCTGACGACCTGATGTCATGGAAGAAGGGACAGCAACTGACACAGGACCCAAGACTTTGTTAATCAGGCCAACTGAGGGCAACCTGCCAGCAGATTACCCAAATGTAATGACTGTAACAGTGAATACATTTGAACATCTACATTTATGGTAAGTGTACACAACTGAACTTTTTTCCTTCATGCCCAGGCTAGTCAATGAATTGTCCTTAACCAGACTATTCACCTCCCCACCTTCTTTCCTTCTCCCCAGAACATTAGTACCCTTGATGTACACAGACCACTCAGGTTCTACTTACATAAAACTAAACCCATTAGGAAATCAGGCCAACTGTTTGTGTCCTTTCACCCTGTGGGGTTGCCTGTGTCTAAACAGACCATTTCCAATTGGATTTCCAAATCCATTATCTTTTGCTATGCTTACCATGATAAATTTCTTCCAGGCTCAGTCAAAGCTCTCTCTACAAGGGCAGTGTCTTCTTCAGGGGCCTTCCTCAAGGGGTTAGACACCAACTCTATGCTAGAAGCAGCTACTTGGACATCTGTCCACACCTTTACTAAACACTGGATTCCATCTCCAGATCCAGGGCAGGGTTTGCCAGGGCCATTCTCCATGGCTTCATAGAAAATTCCTCTGCCACTTCATCTTCCATTTCTTCCTGAGCTTTTATACTCCTTCTTATGTCAGGAATATTGCAACAAATGAATAGAAGGACATTGATTAGTTGTATAAGGACTAAGGGTAATGATAGATGTCCTTCTCTTTTCTGTTGCAGTATTCCAACCCTCCCTCCTTCCCCCACTTCTTGGCTTTCTTGGCTATATTGATCCTCATTCCCTTAGACTGTCTGTTCGCCTGGGGCCTCAGATGTTCTTCGTGTTTCACTGTTGCAGACATCACCTATGGGTTATCCCTGCTGTGGTAGCCCTTGGCCAGCCCGACTACCAGAGTCAATGTTTTTCTGCATCCGCTGCTGTCGCTTTCTGCCTGATGTCAGGTCATCAGTACTATAAAGGAGAGCAACCGACGCCATTACATCAGTCTTTCTTGCCGTGGAGCCTTTAGCAGAAGCAGTTCGCAAGTGTGCCGGTCGGTCGCTACCAGAGTTTTGATTTACAGCTGAAAACGTCTAAAGCTAAGTACCGCGTTGGGGGTCCTTTTTTTTCTTGTACTAACCGATGTCCAAAAAAGTTAACAGTTGTCTCACCAAAATACCACATTGAGACTTCCACTCATACTGCATCACTGGTTTAGGCCCAGATCACAACTTCCCCCCATTGCCAGCTCTGTGCCCTCTTTAATGCGAGAACCATTCGCTGTATTGCTCTTATTGTCACCAGGTATTTTTGTCTTCCATCTTCGCATTCCAAAATGGCGTCCGTCAGCCAACCTTCCATAGACATTCCGAAGAAATGTAAGGATTAAGATAGAGACAGAAAGGCCAAGTCTTCCTACGACTCTACTGCTAAGCAAGTCATCAGTTCTCTGGAATTCAGTGAGACGCTTTCGCAGCCCCCGATGCCCGATTCGATACCTTCACAGGCCATTCCGAAGAAATGTAAAGATAAAGATAGAGACAGTCCACGCAAGGCCAAGCCTTCCTATGACTCTACTGCTAAGCAGGTTGTCAGTCCTTTGGAATTCAGTGAGGTGCTTTTGCAGCCCCTGATGCCCGATTTGATACCTTCACAGGCATCTACCGAGACCCCTTTGGTGTCCGGTATGCCGCAGAAATCTTCTTCGTCTTCCAAGCCTTTGGTTGTCTAGGTTGGGTCCGGAGCCGCGACGTGGGCACCGACTTCCGAGGAGGCCTTTCACACTACCGATTCCAAACAAAAAAACAATGTCTTCTCTTCCGACTACCATTCCTCTTAGACCGGTGGATACTCTTAGGCCTAGAGGCAAGGCCACTCCCAGAAAAACTACCTCTAGCCACCATGTTACTCCTGCTCTTCCTCCCCAAACTCAAATGCTTATAATGGCAGAGGATCTTATCACCCTTATCAGGGGTAGTCAGGCCACAAATTCGAAAAGGAAAAAGAGACCTTTCTTCTAAAATATTAACAGAATAGGATTCTGAGGAGTCTGATTATTCAGATTATGAAGAGGAACAACCACCTCTGACATGAGAATTCAGATGCCGAGGAAATCCATTCCCTCTGCCTCCCCACCAGAAGATCTTTCCTTTGGTGCAACCCTTCACACTCTCAGGGACATTTCCGCTGGGAATCCCTGGACTTCCCTCAGTCTAAGAGAGTTTCTAGACCTGCCCCAGCACAGACCCTTGGCCGTCCTTGCTGTCTTAAAGGTGGTTGATGATGTCTTCCAGGAATCCAGTTGAACTCTTGACTCCCTCCCATCTGCTGCCAGAAAGCCTGGCGGGTATTACAGAGTACTGGACTCTCACAAATACCTGTACAGAAATCCTGCTGCAGACCCAGAGGTCATTACACAGGGACCAAAAGGAGCTAAGGCTAGTTCTACAAAAACTCCTACTCCTTCTGACAAGAACTCCAGAGCTCTGGACAGATGGGGTAAAAAAGTATACACCTCTGCAACCTTAGCTATCAGAGCTCTCAACTGACATTGTCACATGTTAAAATATCAACTACACACTTTGGAACTGTTAAAACAAAAATTTTCTACCTTTCTTGACTGTGCCAATTTGAATAGCAGATTTACTTCACTCTACTTGTCAAGTGGCCAAACACTCATTACACTGTGGATATGATGCCCTAGAAGCCTCAAGCAGGGCAGCAGTGTCAGGATCAGTCATTAGGAGACATGTATGGTTGAAGGAACAGCCTCTCCCTGATCATGTCACATCTAAATTACTTGATGCACCCTTGGATAAGAACCGCTTGTTTGGAGAAAAAGCAGAAGAGGTGCTTAAAAAGATGGAAGACTAAGCAAAATCTATGCAAACCGTAAAAGATTTCTTTCAGGTACAACCTCCTAGGTTCATTAGGAATTTACCCTCAAAACACTGGTGCTTTCCTGCACCTATCAGACAGGGGCAAGGTAAGCCCCCCAGGGACAGACCACCTAGACTCCCACCCCAGGGACAGCAGAGAACAAAAACGTGGACCACTTACATTCCAAAGGCAGGGAGTTCTAAGCCATCCCTCTATGGCAAAAACTCTCAATGAATCCCTCACCCCCTCTGCCTTCTTTTCTCTCACCAGAAACTAGGAGGAAGGCTCTCCCTCTGCAAAGCAAATTGGCTTTCTGCAACAAAGGAACAATGGGTCTTAAAGATAATTTTTCAAGGATACAAATTCTCCTTCAACGAACTCCCAATTCTAAGAGCATATCCAGACTTACCTCCAAATCAGTGGGCAGAGGCATTGAAACAAGTCCAAACTCTCATATCCCAAGGGGTAGTAGAACCTGCCCCCTCAGATCAAACAGGCAAAGGCTTTTATTCCAGACTATTCCTTGTTCCCAGAAAAGTGGGCATTTGGCATCCCATCCTGGATCTATCCATTTTGAACACCTTGCTGGTGGTCCCCAAATTCAAAATGCTAACCTTACAGCAGCTGCTGCCTATGCTGACAAAAATTGCCTGGTTAGTAACCCTAGATCTAAAAGATGCCTACCTCCACATCCCCATAAGGGAATCCTGCAGGAAATTCCTTTGATTCAGAGCAGGCTCACAACACTTCCAGTTCTCTGCTCTACCCTTTGGCTTATCTACTGCTCCCAGGGTATTCACCAAATGCTTAGCCCCTGCCATAGCCTTCTGCAGACAGAAAAATATACAAATTTACCCTTATCTGGACGACTGTCTCATTCAGGCAGACTGCAAAGAAAAGCTCCTCAAGGACCTCCTCTTTGTCAAAACCCTCCTAACTTCCTTAGGTACACCATCAACAAGAAGAAATCAAAGCAAACACCCTCCAGGAAGATCATTTTCTTGGGAGCACTGCTGGACACAGTTCCCAACTGGCCTTCCTATCCCCCAGAAAAGCAGAGCTTCCTGCCTCTCTATTTTACCCAGCTGGCTTCCAGAAGTCACCTCACTGCCAGGAAGTTCCTGAAAGCCTTGAGGTACATGGCATCTTGCATCCTTCTAATTCCTCTGGCCAGGCTTCACATGTGAAAACTTCAGTGGTACCTAAAGAACCTTTGGTGTCAGCACTCTCAGCCTCTAGTGACCTGTCTCCATCCGATCCCCTGTATAAGGGCCGAGTTTCTCTGGTGGGCATGGGCCTGTCCCCAGAACAAGGGTCTTCCCTTCACCCTCTGCACAACAGGGTAGACCATTACCATGGATGCCTCAGACATAGCTTGGGGTGCTCATCTAGAAGGCAGGTGCACCCAAGGTCTTTGGGATGCCCAGCACCTTCCTTTACACATCACCCAGAAGAAAATGATGGCAGTACAAAAGGCTCTGACATCCTTCAAACCCCATCTCAAGCCAGGGGTTCTCCTTATCAAAACGGACAACATCACAGTAATGTGGTACATCAACAAACAGGAAGGGTCCTAATCTTACCCTCTGTGCAGGCTAGCCATAAACCTCTGGCTTGACAGCCTCTTCCATGGGACTACATCTGATAGCCCAATACCTACCAGGGATCAACAACACCCTGGCAGACCACTTAAGCAGAAACTTACTGGACCCCCATGAATGGCTTCTCCACAGAAAAATCTTTTTACAAATCATCCAGGCGTGGGAGACTCTGGAGATGGATCTCTTTGCTTCACATCTCATCCATCAGCTGAAAAAATTCTGTACTAGGAAGTATCCCCACCTAGCGTTGAAGGTGGATGCATTGACCTTCCCCTGGAACACCTTCTTTGTGTACGCACTCCCTCATCTGCCTCTTATTCCAAAGGTACTGATCAAAATAAGGGAGGAGAGACCAAAGGCCATTCTCATTGCTCCAGATTGGCCCAGACAACATTTGTACCCCTTATTGTGCAGCCTAATCTTACAGCCTCCCAGGCAGCTTCCCCTGATCTCAGACCTCTTAACTCAGGTGAAGGGGGAATGCTGCATCCAGATTTACAGACTCTCAAATTATCAGCATGGCTAATACTCTAAAGGAAAACAAGGGGCCCCTGTTACACAAACAGGTCCTAGACATTATCACAGAGGCCAGAAGGCCCAGCACCAGAAAATCTTATGCAGGAAAATGGAAAAGATTTTGCTCCTGGAGCCAGTCCAGAGGGGACATTTCCTCACAACCTTCCATCCCTCTTATCCTGGACTACCTAGCAGAGCTACTTAATAGTGGCCTCTCCTTCTCCTCTTAAAATCCACACTTCAGTCGTTCCAGTTCATTTTGATACAGAACAGCCCCTGTTCTCCCATCCTTTGATTAAACAATTACTTAGAGGGGCTTCTAATGTCAGGCCTTCAGAAGGCCACCCACTCCAGCCTGGGACCTGAATTATTTTTTGGAAAAACTAACTTCACCACCCTTCAAACCTGCTGCTTCAGCAGAACTAAGATTCCTCTCCTGGAAGACTGCTTTTCTCCTAGCTATTACCTCAGCCAGGAGAGTTTCAGAACTTCAGGCACTGAGGGCCATTGAGACCTTCATCATCATCCATGCAGACAGGATCTCCCTGAGAACTAATCCCTCCTTTATGCCCAAGGTGGTATCTAATGTAACTCTGAATCAGGCCATACATCTACCCACCATCTTTCCTAACCCTCAAAGCAAGGGGGAAAGAATTCTGCACTCACTAGACATGCACAGACAGCTCAGACACTGTCTGCACTGCACTAAACCCTTCAGAAAAACAGACCAACAACTTGTCAGCTTTAGTGTAAGAAATATGCCGAGAGTAAAATGAGGAGCGGTACAGTATAAATAATATAAATAAACAGATAAAAGTACCAGAACCAACACACAGCTGCAGGCAAATTTCAAATAAAAAATTTTAATTCATAAAAAATAATAAAACAGAGTAAGCGCTTTTACGGTATGTTACCACCGCTTCATCAGACTGATTACAAAAAGCATTCAAGCCACTTACATAACAAGGAAAATAAATCAATAAAAACATCAATTAAACTAACCATTTCTTAAAGGAACCAAGACAGAAATATGGAAGTGTGACATGTAGTGTAGATACATATAATAAAAACATTACTAAAATCAATGCTTTAAATGTCTAGCCTTCAAAAGTGGTTTAAGGGAGACAACTTCATTAAGACCTGGTGCTTTGTCAGCATTTAAAGACAGAATCCACTTTTGTTCAACAGATTCAGTCCGATTCCTAATGTCCCCCCCCCCCTCTTAAATTCTCAGAAATAATCTCGAGTACAAAAAACCTAAAACTATGGTCTGCACCATATCTAATTGTATGCTTAGCAAGGGCATTAGTATCTTTCTTGTTTCTGATATCTCTTTGATGTTCTAAAATCCTGTCTTTCAGCTGTCTGTTACTCATACCTATGTAAAAAGCATGGCAATTAATACAATAAACTGTATTTCGGCTTTTCCAGATTAGGGGTCGCCCAGTGGAAATCTGGTCTGCTAATGATTGGCAATAGAGTTTTACGTGCTGGCTTGCCGGGCCTAATGCACAACCTTCAGCGAAGGAACGCCCATTCACGCATGTCGACACACAGAAGACGCTCTGAGAATCGAACGTGCAACGTCTAACTGTGAGGCGACAACACTACCGCAGCATCACCGCCGCAGTATGGCAATTAATACAATAACTAAAATAAATAACATTTTGGGTCCTGCAGTCAGCATAAATGTCTGATGTTTTGTAGTCCAATCTCGCCTACATTGTTACCCGTGGGTTCGGCTCCGACTCGGCCAAACTTTTCTAGCTCGAAGTCTTCTATTGGCTAGGCTAAGCAGGTATCCCATGCTGCACTGCTCCATATCCCCAGATCTCATTTGCCGCTCGTGTAGCTCGGACGTAGTTTCACTCTTGGCTGTGGCTAAGTACCCTTTTTTCTTGTTATTCTGAGAAAACTTGTTACAAACAAAAAGCTATTTTAATAGCTATTTAATTGGTGTTGTGTTGGTATTTCTGTAGTGTGATTGTGGTTTGTGGTATCCCACTAGCTGTTCTATCGGGCTAGGCCCGTTTCAGTTAGAGAACCTAGTCCTCCCCTCTTGTCCTGTGTTGTTTCGCTTCTAAAACCGTTTGAGTTAGAGGTTTTAGTGTCTGTTTCCCTTCTGTGTACGTGGTCAAAAAACATTTTAGTTAGAGGTTTTTAGCCCTAGTCGTCTCAGTGTGTGTCCCTTCTGAGGATTGTGTGTGCTGTGTTGTGAAAAGCTTGTTCCCGTGCTTAGTGGTGTTTTGCGTGTCTGTGTCATTTTTCCTGTCAGACAGAGACTTGTTCATTGTTGTGGTGTTTGTGATTACTTATTTAAAATATGACCAAAGATTCCAAGGAGCACAAACCTTTGGGTTTTAAAAAGTGCTCTGTGTGTGGTTACAAGATGTCCATCACCGATGGACATTCTGTTTGCGTTTATTGCCTGGGAACAATCCATCTGCAAGAGTCCTGCAGCTTCTGCCATGCTTTTAGTCCCAGGGTGCTCCAAAAAAGAAAGAATAAGCTAATTCTAAAGGGACTCTTGAAACCCTCGTTCGAAGAGGCCATGGATTTGGCTTCCAGTGCTAAATCAAAATCCTCAAAGTCAAAAAAGAGATCTACAGCTCCTTCAGTTTCCTCAGAGCCACCAGAGAAAGTCACAAAACTTGCTTCGACCTCCTCGGCTCCACTGTCCTCGGGGCTGCAGGAAGTGTCGGTGTTGATGGAACCGGCGTCGGCTCCAATTATATTGGAACCTCTTCGGAGCCGATTGCCCAGTATTAGACCAGTTTCACCTGAGAAGAGATCTCGATCTCCCTCCCTGTCCTCCAAATCCTGCAGGACTCTTTCAGATGTGGATGTCGAAAGGGTGGTGCAGAGGCTCCTCCAGTCACCGGTTTTGGCAAAATTGTTTTCGGCTCCATCCCATTCGGCACCTGAGCCCGTCCCGATACTTTCTTCGATCTCCGAGTGCATCTCTGTCTTCGGAGCCAGAATGTTCCGCTCCATGTGATGTTCCTAGGTTGGTTCCGATGGCCCCTCCGGGCCTATCGGTACAGACGTCGGCTCAGACCTCGTCGGCACCGTCCACAGGGTTCGGGACTCAGGATTCTTCAGTTGGGCCCGAGGGGGACACATTCCGGTTCCTAGTCTCTCGCTCGGTGCCTCGGCTCGAGGAACCCTGACTCCTGTCATGGTCTCTGAGGCTGACTGGTCCTCGGACTCGGGGGGGGGGGGGGCTGCCTTTGAGGCCATGCGGACTGCGCTGGCCAGATCGTCAGCTACATCATGTGGGTCAGTCATCCTGTCCCCTACCACTATGGTGAGAGCCTCTGATCACCACCTATCTGTAGACAGCGGAGCCCCAAGGCCTAGGGATACCCCCACGAGTGGTCCCCAAGTTTCTGAGGGCCCTTCAGAGTTCTTGCCTGAGGAAGAAAACGTGCAAGAGGAAGCACATAGACTCCCAGGATGAGTCTCTCACCTCAGATACTGACCTCGAGGAATCGGAGGGGTCCCCCAAGTCACCCTCTGATGATGTTTCTTTCTCAGACATCCCGGAGATATTGAAGCAAAGAGGTGACTGGCTGTCCAAAGCCCCCTCTGAGGAGGAGTCTGTCTTCCTGAAGGCCTTTGGTGCTCAGCCCTCCGCCTCCTGGGTGTCCCCACCCTTCGACAAGCTCCTGGATTTAATTTGTCGGAGGGTGTGGGAGAACCCTGATTCTGTGGAACCCGTACCCAGGAGACCCAATAAATTTCTTTCTGCTCCCCCGGGTAAGGTGTTTTTGTCCAAAGCAGTCCCTGTGGATGCCATGGTGTGGTGGCGGCTACGCAGAAGGAAGTAGCAGAGACTTCTTCCTCCGTCCATCCTCCTAACAAGGAGTCTAGGACCATGGACCGGTACGGGAAGCGTACCCTCTCATCAGCAACCTTTACTTTACGGTCGCTGAACTACCTGTCTCATTTTACTCGGCTCCAGAGAGATCTCCTCAAGGAGTTAGGAGATACTGTTGCAGGTAACGTGCCTGAGGCGGTAGCCCAGACGGTTAACACCCAGGTGTCTACCCTCAATTCCATCATTAACTCCTCCATGCGGCTCATTTCATATGCAGCTGAGGGAGCGAGTAGGGCAGCAAGCTCAGGAGTCGCCCTTAGAAGGCAAGCCTGGCTGCGCCTTTGTCATTTCTCGGAGGCCTTCAAGTCTTCTTTCACTGACGCCCCCTTTGATGGTTCTTCTTTGTTTGGAACCAAAGTGAAAGACACCCTCACCAGGTGCGAGCAAGAGGGAAAGACCCTGTCTGCTGTTTTTCCCTTCCCTCAAGGCCTTACCCCAAGGCCCAGCGGGGTGGGAAGATGTGGTTGAAAACATCACAGAGGTTTTTTCCTGGTGCACAAGGTTAGTCCCCCTCCAGAGGCAGAGGAGGTTATTCAGGGAGACACTGCCCCAGAGGCAGAGGGGGCCCCCGCAATTCAGGAGACCGCAATTCCTTTTGCAGCTCTCCCTACCATCGTTCCTGATGGGATGCCCGACTGTGCGTTTCCGGAGCCAGTTGGGGGTCGAATATCGTTATACCCGGAAGCCTGGCAAAGCATCACCCAGGACCGATGTGTATTACGAATAATTTCCGGAGGTTATGTCATCCCCTTTTCGTCAGACCCCCCCCCCCCCTCCAGTCAGAAAAATCCCGGACGTTCCACCTAGTCAAAGGGATCACGCAGCTTCAGAGGTTTCAAAGCTGCTGGGAAAGGGAGCCATCCAGCATGTCCCCTCAGACCAGATCGGATTAGGGACTTACTCAAGATTCTTTTTGGTGCTGAAAAGAACAGGGGACCTGAGACCCATATTAGATCTCAGCCAACTGAGCAACTATGTACAAAAGTCCAAGTTCTGTATGGTCACACTACAATCGATTCTCCCATTGTTGGGAGAAGAAGTATGGATATGCTCCATCTACCTCAAGGATGCTTACTACCATGTCAAAATGGACAGGGCATCCAGGAGTCACCTACGCTTCCAGCTGGGAGCCAGTCATTTCCAGTTTCGAGCCCTGCCCTTTGGTCTCACCACAGCCCCTAGTGTGTTCACCAAGTGTATGGCGGTGGTGACAGCTCACTTGAGACATCAAGGATTCCAAGTGTTTCCGTATCTGGACGACTGGCTCCTTATTGCCCCCATGAGGCATCTACTTATCAAACAAGGGACGCTACCATCGCTCTCTGTCAACAGTTGGGCATAACACTGAACTGGGAAAAATCTGCCTTGTTGCCCTCACAGCGTGTCATTTTTATAGGTGCAGAGTTAGACACCGTTCAAATGCGAGCCTTTCTACCACAGGAAAGAATCAGAGTCTTACAGCAACAGGTACATGCCCTGCTACCCCTGAGGAAAGCAAAGGCAAGATGGGTTCTTCAACTCCTGGGGACTATGGCTGCAACAATTATGTTGGTCCCTCTAGAGAGATTGCACATGAGGCTCCTTCAATGGCTCCTCTTTGCTCAATGGTCTCTCCAAAAACTTCCACTTTCCCACCCTATTTTGCTCACGGACAGATGCAAACAGGATCTTAGTTGGTGGATTTGCACCAAAAATCTGGACAGGGGGAAACCCTTCGTTCCACCAACCCCGGTTGCCACAGTGACCATGGATGCCTCCCAGATTGGGGGGGGGGGGCATTATCTTGGCAGGACAGTCCAAGGCACGTGGCAAGATCAAGAGATACATCTGCATATCAACGTCCTAGAGATGAGAGCAGTGCTAATTGTGTTGCAGGCACTTCAGAGCTTTCTACCTCTAGGGACTATTGCAATACACTTGGACAACATGTCGGTGGTGTGGTATCTGAACAAGCAGGGGGGGGAACCAGATCATACCCCCTGTGCAGAGAGGCCATGCGAGTGTGGCAGTGGGCAGTATCTTCCCAACGGTTTCTGGTGGCAACGCACATTCCGGGGAAGTCTAACGTGATAGCGGACAGGCTAAGCAGAGCTATTCTGATGCCTTACGAGTGGTGCCTGAATCGTCTAGTTGCAGAACGAATCATCAGCAGATGGGGGTCAGCCTTGCTGCGACCTTTTTGCCAGCCCCCTCAATGCCAAATGCAGCAGCTACTTCACGCTGATCCCCCCGCAGGGGGAGTCACCCAGGGACACTCTAGTTCACGATTGGCCCTCCGTTCTGCTTTATGCTTTCCCTCTGTTTCCCTTGCTATCAAAAGTGATTCAGAAAGCGCAATCCTTGGGAAGCAGAAGCTCCTTCCTTGGGAAGCTCCACACTGGCCTCGTCAAGTCTGGTTCCCCTTTCTCCACCCCTACATTGTGGACACACCTTGGATTCTGGACCCACAACCAGATTTACTGACACACGTCGGGACAGTTCCACCCCTCTCTGCGGACCCTCCGGTTGACAGCCTGGCTACTCCACTTCCGTCGTTAGTTAGGCTTCATCACTTTTCACCTGAGGTAGTTCATATTTTATCTTTCTCTCATAAGCCCTCTACTAGGAAGATTTATTCTAGCAAATGGAAGAGGTTTTCTATTTGGGCTCATACCCAAGGAATTGACCCTTACACAGCCCCAATTGCTTCAGTCTTGGAGTTTTTGTCTATGCTTTTCCATCAGGGCTCAGCATCAGCTACCATTAAAGTTCAATTGGCAGCGATTTCTAACTTTCATGTTGCTAATGAGCCTAGTCTGATGGCTCACAGACTATGTAAGGCTTTCCTGAAGGGCACTCTATTACTCTGTCCTCCGGTCTCAGAACCTATCATGCTCTGGGATCTAAATTTTGTCCTGCAAGCCCTTACTTCACCACCCTTCCAGCCTGCAGCTACCTGCGACTTAAAATTCTTGACCTGGAAAACTGCCTTTTTAATAGCCATCACTTCAGCCAGGCGAGTTTCAGAAATTCAAGCCCTTTCTATCAAACCTCCATACTTGATCTTTCATAAGGACAGGGTTTCTCTTAGACCAAACCCTTCCTTTCTTCCTAAAGTGGCGTCCGTATCTAATCTTAATCAATCTATTGAGTTGCCAGTATTTTTTCCCCATTTTTCAAACAAGGCAGAATTTAAATTTCATCAATTGGATGTACACAGACAGTTACGTTTCTATCTGCACCGCACTAAAGATCTCCGAAAAGCTGATCAACTATTTGTCTCCTTTTCGGAAAACAAAATTGGGTCCCCTGTCTCCAAAATCACCCTATCCAGATGGATATCCAGTTGCATCTCTTTCGCTTATTCCGCAGGAGGTAAAGACCTACCATTTCCGGTCAAGGCTCACTCTACTCGGGCTGCATCTACATCTACAGCCTATCAAGCCAGATTGTCTATGGATGATATTTGTGCGGCAGCTACTAGGGCTTCTCCTCACACATTTGTTACTCATTACAAGTTGGATGTGGTATCTAGGGGTAGGTCTTCCTTTGGTTCCACAGTACTCAGGAGTATCTTCCTATGAGCCTCCCAGGATGTAGGTGCTAGGGACGCTATCCCATGGGTAAGAATGTAGGCTAGATTGCACTACATAACATCAAGAAGTTATGTACTCACCATAACGTTCGATGTATGTAGTCCATCTCACCTCACATTCTTACTTACCCTCCCACCTTCCCCCTCCCTGGAGGATCTGGAGGTTAGGTTTTTATTTACAGAGTTCCCTTCACCTTTAGCTTATTCTTCTTTACCTGGATGTTGTTATGCATGGGGTATGAATGAGTGTTCGCAGCAAACTAGATCTGGGGATATGGAGCAGTGCAGCATGGTGTACCGGCTTAGCCCAGCCAATAGAAGACTTTGAGCTAGAAAAGTTTGGCCGAGTCAGAGCCGATATTCGGCTCTGAACCCACGGGTAAGAATGTGAGGCGAGATGGACTACATACATCGAACGTTATGTTGAGTACATAACTTCTTGTTTCTAATTTAAAATGCATACTAGGATGTTTTTTGTAATCAGTCTGATGAAGCGGTTGTAACATACTGTGAAAAGCGCTTACTCTGTTTTATTATTTTTTTTATGAATTAAAGTTTTTTTATTTGCATTTTGCCTGCAGCTGTGTCGGTACTGGTACTTTTATCTGTTTACTTGTCAGCTTTGCCCCAGGGGCAGACGGGAAGCCCATTTCCAAACAGATATCACAATGTATCAATTTCTGCTACAGATTGCATGGGAACCCCCCCCCCCCAAGTCTATTCAAACCCATTCCACTAGGGCAGCCTCCACTTCCACAGTATTCCTAAGAGGACTTCCCACCAGGGACATCCTGGAAGCTGCCACCTGGACTTATGTCCATACCTTTACCAAGCATTACCACCTACCTCTGTTTTTTAAGGCTAGGGCGGGGTTTGCCTCTGCAGTCCTGCAGGACATGCTGACCCATTCCTAGGTCTCTTACTAAGCCTACCACCCCTCTCCTCAGCTTTTGGAATCCTCCCACAGATGATGACTGCAACAGTGAAACACGAAGAACATAGTACAGTTGTGTGCACTTACCATAAATGTAGATGTTCAAGTGTATTCACTGTTGCAGTCCTGGATGTTCATCGTGCATACAGCTGCAGTAATCACAGATGGGTTCTCTGCCGTCAGGCGGGTCCTCGGTCGGCCGAATTCCAAAGTCTAGGTCCGGCGTCGGTTGTTGTCACTTTCTCTCCTGACGTCAGTGAGGCCAGAGTATATAAGACACAGCCGACACCATGTTCTTCAGTCTTTTTTGCCGTGCGGTGCCCGAAGCAGAAGCAGTTCGCAAGTGCCAGTCGGCCAGCTCCTGAATTACGAAAAAATTGGAAACCGAAGTCTTCATTAAAGCCCCGTTGGGGAAACTTTTCTTGCCTCAGACCGATGTCAGAAAAAGTTAATAATTGTATTTCTTGTGGGAAGCAAATACCGCATAAGGATTTCCATTCCCTCTGCATACCTTGTTTAGGCCCAGACCACAACGTTTCGGGCTGTCGCTTTTGCGCTACTTTCAATAAACGCACTATTAAGCGTCGGGCGGAGTTCGCCCAACACTATTTTGGTAAAGCCTTTGATTATAAAATGTCGTCGGAAACTCCGACTACCGTTTTGTCCAAAAAATGCAAGGACAAGGACCGACACGCGAGGTCCGCGGTCCCCACCGACACCACGCCAAAACAGGCTACACGTGGTCCGGTTCTCAGCGAGACACCTTTGCAGTCCCTGACTACCGACGACACTCCTTTGGCGGTGTCCTCTGTACCCGAGACCGCAGGTACCTCGGCCCTTTCCCAGACTACAACCACCGAAGCCATTGCTAATGTTGAGCCTCCTAATGTGGACAGGTCCACTTCCACCCATGGTGTATTTAGACCCACATCTTCTTTTTCTATTAAGGCCTTTACTAAATCCAAAGCAGCCAGGCATCCCAAGAGGCCTGTTGCACAGGGCCCATCTCCAGGCCCCATGCCTAAAAAGCAGATGCTTAAAATGGCTGAGGATTTAATTACTCTTATCAGGGGTTCTCAACCCCGTCCAGACAAGAGACCCAGAGTGGAGGAAGATTCTCCCTCTTCTGATCAGGGCTCCATTTTATCAGAACATTCTGATGTAGAGGAACACTCTTACTCCCCTTTTGAGGATTCAGATGCAGAGCAGTCCATTCCTTCTGTATCTCCTCCGGAGGATTTTTCCTTTGGGGAACCTTGCACACTTTAAGGGAACACTTCCGTTGGGAAGGCCAAGACTTTTCCGATTCCAAGAAAAGACTTAGGGAATTTCTTTTGTTACCTCAACACAGACCTCTGGCGATACCTCCTGTTTTGGACATACTTGATGATGTTTATTCGGAGGCTTGCCTTAACCCGGATTCCCTGCCTCCTGCACCAGTCAAACCTGATAGGTACTACAGAGTTCCCAACTCTCACCAATTTCTCTACAAAAGCCATAATGCTGACCCTGAAACTATTTCTCAAGGCCCCAAGGGATTGAAGGCCTCTACTGCCAAGAATCCACTTCCTGCCGAAAGAGAGTCAAGATCCTTAGAAAGGTGGGGTAAAAAGGTACATACCTCGGCCACCCTAGCCATGAGGGCCTTAAATTGTCAGTTTCATATGCTTAAATATCAACAGTTCCTGTTATCACAATTAAGGAATAAAATGTCTCAACCTGAACAACCAGATTTGAAGGAGTTGCAGGATATGATGCATAGTGCAGAGCAAGTGGGTAAACACACCTTACAATGTGGCTATGATGCCCTAGAGGCCTCAAGTAGAGCGGCTGCTACAGGATCAGTCATTCGCAGACATGCCTGGCTTAGGGAACAAAACTTGCCTGTTCATGTGAAAGCTAAACTTCTAGATGCTCCTTTACAAAAGGATGTGCTGTTTGGTACTAATGCTGAGGAGATATTACGGAAAATGGAAGAAAAAGCCAAATCTATGCAAACTGTCAAAGCCTTTTTACAGGTCCAACCACCACGTTTTAGCAGAAATTGGCCTTCAAAAAACTGGTCCTTTCCAGCCACTGACAAGCCCCAAAGAGGTAGATACAGACGCACAAGGGGCAGAGGGCAATCACAAGGATCATATAGAGGCCGACAATGGCAAACTCCAGCACCAAGAGGTGGCGAAGACAGTGCACAACAATACAGGAAACAAACCCAATGACTCCCTCATTTCCATGCCAAGCAGGTCTCAGCTGGCAGCACCTTTGGGAGGAAAGCTAGCATTATTTGCAAGAAATTGGCATATTGTCACAACAGACAAATGGATCCTGGACATTATAAACAGAGGCTACAAATTTCAATTCCACACTCTTCCAAAAAATGAGAGGCATGCCAAACCTGCCACACAATCAAAGGGCAGAGGCACAACTACAAATTTCAAAGCTCATAAGCATGAGAGCTATTCAAGAGGTACCTACTCATGAACAAGGTCAAGGTTTTTATTCAAGACTTTTTCTGGTACCAAGGAAAGGAACCGACTGGAGACCCATTTTGGACTTATCCATCCTAAACACATTTTTACTCGTACCAAAATTCAAGATGCTGACATTACAGCAGCTTCTTCCCATGCTGGGCAAGGAGTTTTGGCTGGTAGCATTGGACCTCAAGGAGGCATACCTGCATGTCCCAATCAGACAAAGCTGCAGAAGATACCTCAGATTTCTTGCAGGTTCAATCCACTATCAATTCTCTGCATTGCCCTTTGGCTTATCTACTGCGCCCAGAGTATTCACAAAGTGCCTGGCATCAGTGATTGCCTACTGCAGACTTCAAGGGATACAAATTTACCCTTATTTGGATGACTGCCTGATCCAAGCGGACAGAAAGCACCTACTTCTGGAACATCTGGCTTATGTAACACGGTTACTGCATTCTCTGGGATACACAATCAACAAAGAGAAATCCAGGCTAACACCATCTCAGAAAATAACTTTCCTGGGTGCCAACTTGGACACAAACACCCAGATGGCCTATCTTACGCCAGAAAAACAGGGGCAACTAACTCAGTACTTCAAAATACTAGCAAAATGTACCAGGCTTACTGCAAGGAAAATCCTGCAGGCTTTGGGCTTCATGGCATCTTGCATTCTTTTAATCCCATGTGCAAAGCTGCATATGAGGAAACTTCAGTGGTACCTAAAAAACCTATGGTCTCAACACAGTCACAGTTTGGAAACAATAATACCAATAATTCCATGTTTGCAAAAGGAATTTCTATGGTGGGCCCAAGCATGTCAAGCAAATACAGGCCTCCCATTCTGCAAGCCTCAAGCAAATCAAGTCATCACAACAGACGCCTCAGATTACGCCTGGGGTGCGCACATGACGGACAGGTGCATTCAGGGCAAATTGCCCCAAAAGGAAAAGCACCTTCATATCAATCAAAAAGAAATGCTAGCAGTAATAAATGCAATTACAGCTTTCAAGGACCTCCTGCATCCAGGACAATTACTGATAAGAACAGACAACACCACAGTAATGTGGTACATAAACAAACAAGGAGGAACACATTCATACCCCTTGTGCAGACTAGCCATGACTCGTTGGAACTTGGCTCTGGAATGGCAAATCGAACTTCAAGCACAGTACTTGCCAGGATTGGAAAACACGCTGGCAGACAATCTAAGCAGAAATATGACAGATCCACACGAATGGAAGTTGCATCCTCAGGTGTTTACAGAGACAATCCAAGCGTGGGGGAGGCCAGACATAGATCTTTTTGCCTCCCACAGGAATCATCAATTGGAAAAGTTTTGTTCGAGGACCTTTCATCCAAAGGCCTGGAGAGTGGACGCCCTTTCATTCAGTTGGACAGCATGGACAGTTTACGCATTCCCACCTCTGCCTCTTCTGCCCAAGGTGCTTTTGAAAGCAAGAGCAGACAGACCAAAGATGATACTGATTGCTCCAGATTGGCCAAGGCAACACTGGTACCCGCTCCTGAGGAGCCTAACACATACTCCTCCCTGGTCCCTGCCTCTAATGCCTCTTCTGCTGACTCAGCACAGCTACAAAACTCTTCACAGTCAGCTGAAAACACTCAATCTCGCTGCATGGAAAATTCCTTAACACCACAACAGACCCTACTCTCCAAGGAGGTGCAGGATGTCATTTTGGAGGCCAGAAGGCCATCTGCTAGAAAAGCTTACTCTGCAAAATGGAAGCGGTTTTGCTCTTGGAATGAGAAAAAAGGCCAGGACCCTAGAAAACTGAACTTGCCTCAGGTATTTCAGTATCTAGCTGAGCTGCTTGAACAGTGGACTTTCATTTTCTTCCATAAAAATCCATGCCTCAGCCATTTCTGCAGAATTCAACACGGATCCTCCTTTATTTTCTCACCCACTCTTATGACAGTTCCTCAGAGGGGCTAAGAATATAAGACCACCAAGGAAACAACCAATACCAGCCTGGGATCTTAATTACATACTAGAAAAATTAACATTGCCTCCTTTTGAACCAGCTGCCTCAACAGATTTGCAATATTTGTCCTGGAAAACAGCCTTCCTTCTGGCTATCACTTCAGCTCGTAGGGTTTCGGAACTACAGGCCCTCATGGCGGTGCAGCCCTTTCTTATCTTCCATCAAGACAGGGTTTCCCTTCGTACCAACCCGTCATTTATGCCTAAAGTGGTATCCAGGGTAGCTTTAAATCAAGCCATACACCTACCTACCTTTTACCCCAATCCTCAAAACAAAGGGGAAAGGCTGCTACACTCTTTAGACATCCGTAGGCAGCTACGTTATTATTTGGACAGAACAAAGTCCTTCAGGAAATCAGAACAACTCTTTGTGTCCTATGCTGTAGGCGCTCAAGGGAAGCCAGTTACCAAGCAGACTATTTCAAAGTGGATAGGCCACTGCATACGGTTTTGTTATTCCTATCATGGGAAATCTGTTCCTACAGGCATCAGATCACACTCCACCAGGGCCACAGCTACCTCTACAGCCTTCCTCAGAGGAGTTCCTACCAAAGATATTTTGGAGGCAGCCACTTGGAGTTCTGTACATACCTTCACAAAACACTACCACCTGCCTTTATACTCCAAAACTAGAGCAGGCTTTGCCACTGCTGTGTTGCAGGGCATTCTGGCTTAACCCAGTTCCTCCTAGTACCTACCACCCTGTGCTTAGCTTTGGGACTCTACCCATCTGTGATTACTGCAGCTGTATGCACGATGAACATAGTACAGTTTTGTACCTACCATAAATGTAGATGTTCGAGTGCTAATACAGCTGCAGTACAGGTTTCCCTCCCTCCTTCCCCACTTGGTAAAGGCATGGGGCCTAACACCCTCTTCATACAACCTGACTGGGTTATCCTTCTATGGTTTATTTGCTTGCAACTACTGATTTTGGATTATATTGCATTGCAACAATGTATATATATATAAACATAATTTATGTATTGCCTTCCTTCTGGGGGCACCTGACATCTGGGGCAAGAAAGACTGAAGAACATGGCGTCGGCTGTGTCTTATATACTCCGGCCTCACTGACGTCAGGAGAGAAAGCGACAACAACTGACACCGGACCTAGACTTTGGAATTCGGCCGACCGAGGACCCGTCTGATGGCAGAGAACCCATCTGTGATTACTGCAGCTGTATTAGCACTCGAACATCTACATTTATGGTAGGTACAAAACTGTACTTTTCCCACCCTCCTTCCCCCTTTTTTTAGGGAGACATAAGTTTCAAAAGATGGCTTTTAGCCACCAGGACCACTTTGCCATATTTACTTGAGTCTCTGACGGGTTAGGGCAAGAAAAACTGATGTAATGGCGTTGGTTGCTCTCCTTTGTAGCACTGACGACCTGACATCAGGCAGCAAGCAACAGCAGCCGAAGCAGAAAAACAGTGACTCTGGTATTCGGGCCGGCCGAGGGCTACCACAGCAGGGATAACCCACAGGTGATGACTGCAACAGTGAATACACTTGAACATCTACAACTTGAACATCTACAATTATGGTAAGTGTACACAACTGTACTTTTTGAGGGTGCTGCACGCGTATGTCTCATTTATGGCTGACCTCTGTTGGTGGCCTACGTCAGATGTGCTGCGCACCCCAGTTAGTAAAAGACTTTGATGTACTGGCTGGCATCGGGTCTTCGCCTTGGCAGGAAACTCCCCTATGTTAGGAATACTGCAACAGAGAAGAGAAGGACATCTATCGTTATTATGTTATTACACAACTAATCTTTTTTAGTGATATTGTTGTACTGAGTCTGTGGAATTCCTAACCACAGGAGTACATGGTTGCCTCAAAGTGCAAAAGAATTTTACCTTTCCTTAGCTGGCAGACACCCTCCTTGTCTGATGTCAGGAAACTGGTTATACAAAGACATTATCTACCTGCACTATCTTCATTTCTTTCTTACTTCATTGACCTGTGCAGAACTCTGTCATTTGTTTTACGAAGACCAGAGTTTGTGGAGTAAAGCATGTTACACATTCTAGATTACCCCTGTTCTCTATAAGGAAGGTTTCTTATTACTCCATCAAAGTAAATGTATCTGCTGTTTCTGCTTGTTTGCCCCTGTCTCTGCCTGCCTGCTCTCACCCTCATTTAAAACTATTATTTCAAGGGAATTTTGCACCTTATGCCTCCCGGAAAGTCCCCATGCATGCTTGGGACCTTAACTTTTGTTAGGGAAGCTCATCTTATTTCCCTGTGAGGCAGCAACCTTTGCTTGTATAAAATGCTCACCCTGAAGACTGATATTTTACTCGCTTTGACATCAACTAGGCATAATTTTTGTACTCCAAACACTTGTGTGTAAATAACCTTTCCTATTATTTCATAAAGACAGGGTCACCCAGATGGTCAAACCCTTGTGGTCAGGGTTGTTTCAGAGCTTTCCCTCAACTAGGCCATTCACAAGCCAGCTTTCTTCCCAAACCTGCTGAGGAGAAAGGGTCTTCCATACTCTGGGCATCCACAGACAATAGAGGGTCTATTTTCTCAGGACAAAGTTAACAGGGCAGACCAACTTCTACTTTCTTTAGCAGAGGGTAAAGAATGGAGTCTTGTGAATAAGCAGACTGTATCTAAATGAATTTCTAATTGCATTGTTTTCTGCTATTCCTATCATGGAAGACAAGTTACTATGCCCGTAAGAGCTTATTCCTCCAGGGCAAAAGCAGCCACAAATGCCTGTTTAATGGTACTTTTAGGAAACATTTTTCTTAAGGTTTTGTGCAAGCCTGAAGTTAGGAGCAGGGGCAGAGTTAGAATCAGGACCCATGAGTAACTGCCCACCTTTGTGCTAACCCTAACTCCTAACTTCAAACTCCAGCCCTGTGTATTACCTTAAGGAAAACCCCTTCCCCATCAGCACCATTATACAGACAAAGTTGGTCTGTCATATGTCTCTTCACTTATGAATAGCATTTCCCAAGAATTATTTCTAAATAAAGTACACGCATCAATGCAGAGTTTAGGTCAGTCTATCCATTTCTGAAAATGTGTACAGTAAAATATTCAATTTGAATAGCATTCTGGCTGCTGAAGTGGTTATCTTTGCATAGTTCGTCTGTTACAGCATAACCTGAACTGTGGTATTTAGTGACAAGCATTACATAACAATGAAACATTTCTCGGTTTTCTTCTGAACAATGGCCTCCCAAGCCTATGATGTGAACCAGTACTTTTAGTGCTTTATGTATTTTGTTGTAGTATATCTTTCATCTTCTCAGCAGCAGACTCTTAGAGAAAGCTTCCAAATCAAATAATTTTGAAAAAAGCAATATTACTGATTTAGTATGCTTAACACAAGCCACGGTGGTGCAGCGGTTGCATTATCGCCTCACAGCAAGAGGTTCTCCCTTTCGATTCTCGGCTGGAGCGCCTTCTGTGTGGAGTCTGCATGTCCTCCCCGCAGTTGAGTAGCATTCGAAAGACATGCGTGAATGGGCGTGACTTCATTGAAGGTTGGGCGTTGAGCTGGCACCTTGGCACCGTAGAAATCTACTGCCAGTCATTAGCGAACCGGAGTTCCGCTGTGGCGACCCCTAACCGGGAAAAGCCTAAAGAAAAACAACAACAACTGATTTAGTAAGCTTACAAAATAAGACTACATGAATTAGCATTCATTTTCTGAAAATTAGCATTCATTTTCTGAAGAAAAAAGTCTTTTAAGTGCAATGAATGTTACTTATTCTTAAGAATCCAATACAGTGTTCAGAAATCATTATGAATTGTAGTATGTCAGAGTGCAGGTATAAAACAAAATTAAGGACATTTGTGGGGTACGCTGATAAACAATCTTACACTCCTACTCATCTGTTCTCAAGCAATGATGAAATCACTAGGGACCACACTGAGCACAGTTTTACTCTTAATCTTTCTATTTGACAATGTATAACATTCACTCCACACGTTAAAAGGCACACCTCCACTCCCCACAAACACACACACACCCACACCCACACAACATACCAGTCAGCTTTGAGGCTTTTCCACTTCTCTGGAAAACGCTGCTTTAATGGCTTTGCCAAATGAAAATGACTGATGGGTGCCAGCTCAGGACTCCCATACCTACATTTTGGAGCCAGTCCACTGCATTTACACATGTCCCCCTCAGTGGGGCAACAAGCAGTTGTCAGTGCAGATTTGCTCCATAGTTCTTTTACACCACACACAAAACAATGTTACATGGTCAATGTGGGCAAATCTGTTTGTTCAATGTCACTGCACTTATCACCAAACCAGTCTTATGACACCTTCTACCCATCACCTTTTCAGCACTTGTCAGTCCGCAGCTGCAGATCTTGCTGTCTATTACATTTTGAGTAGTACACCACACACACACAAACACACACACACATTACTTGTGTTGGTGAACAGTGGGGCTTTGACTCTCTCTCCCCAAAACAGTGCTGTAATAGCTAAGAGGTGCAAAGACTATTGACACATGTGAACTCTAGACACTCCACAGAAGTTGAAACAAGCCGATTGCACTAATACCACTCTCCCCTAAGTAAAGCTTCAAGCCAGCGCCAGTCCAGCTTCACTCCACAATTCTATTACTCCATATGTTCACTAATTAATACACACCCATGGTGTCTGTAAAATTCAAATGTCAACAGTTAAAGACAAACGGTGAAATACACAAGAGTTTTGAATACATATACACTCATTCATATATGGTACTGGTTCTTTCAGCTGAATCACATTTCACTAAATCATAGTGGACTGAACAAAAAACATTTGTCTGAATTCATATTTGACTGAATCGTGATTGACAGAAAATTATAAGGCCCACAGAGTGTCAGTGTTGTGTTTTATGTTTGAATGGAAGCAGTGACTGACTGACTTTTTCTTTCCCCCACTGTTGTGTGACTGCACAATTAGTATATTTAAGCAAGGGAGCTGTGGGCAAATATCTCCCAAGTCATCACCTTTGATTTTCTGACAAAAATCTGTTTAACATCTATAAGCCTTACAAAAGCTGAGTTCAAAGTCTATGCTCACACTGTGTAGCAAAATTCTGGTGTATGATCCCTGCACCATTCAGGGCAGTATATAACATTCATTTATTTAAGCTGCAACTAAAAGAATGCTAGTCTGACTCCTGGCTTTGCACTTGCTTCTCTCCTGGTTAAAATTTTAGCTCCTTCTCCTCTAATACTTTTATACATTCTGTATCTCCTTTTCCTTGGTTTCATTTCTCTTACTTGTAATTTTGCTTTTACTCATTATTTCCTCTAAAGATTCCTCTATAAAGACAATTCAGGGAAGCCCCACTAAAAACCACACACCGCGTGGCACCCAGGCCCCAAACGTTGCCCCAAGGACTACAACCGGGTGCGAATGCACCGATCTGTGGAATTCAACGAAAACTAAAGATTCCTCTATAAAGACAATTCAGGGAAGCCCCACTAAAAACCACACACCGCGTGGCACCCAGGCCCCAAACGTTGCCCCAAGGACTACAACCGGGTGCGAATGCACCGATCTGTGGAATTCAACGAAAACTAAAGATTCCTCTATAAAGACAATTCAGGGTAAAATATATCCTGTAGCCTAATTACAGCCAATAGAGCGTTCTGCTGGCAGGACTAGTCAGTACCTCTACCCTTTTCTGGAAGCCCATATTGCACACTACAAGCAAAGGAACCTCTATTCCTAGTAAAGTAACCACTGGGATATAAGACCAATTTACTCACAATCAGCTGCCTTTAAGACCTGGCGGACTCCTGGCGGTGTAGTCCTGACGTCAGTGAGTTTTCATAAGCTCGAACATTTTTCCGCCATTTCTTTAAATTTTCTAAACTAGAGGTACTGTCCGGTTCCCCCTGCTCGGTCGCATCTCCCTGGCTAAAGGTACGATAACGCAAGTCAACTTAGCTGTAACTTCATTTTCGCTGTTAATGCTTTTTCCCACAATATGATCCTATTGCTTTAATTAGGGCTTATCCATGTGTTAGTAGTGGTCTGTTTACATTAAGATTACTTTGAATGGAATATTTCCTTTTACATGGTCGTTTATGACTTTCAACTACTGAATCCTGTTTATTATCGCAAATAGCGTTGCAGCTGCTGTTAACGTCTGGAATAAGTGCCAGATTGAATACGTGTTGTAGCAAATAGCGTTGCAGCTTATGTTAACTTCTTACTGGCAGATTGAGTATGTGTTGTAGGTGTCTGTACGGCATTTCTTATTGAAAAACTACCTAAAATTGACTACCTTTGACTGTATATAGGTGATGTTACTGATACTGGTCTGTGCATGCTATTCGCTCACAAGTGGCTGTAGCTTACTAGCCTTAGTAGACTAATTTTTCCATTAAGCTGGTACATGAAGAGAGTACTGTAAAACTGGGGAGGGAGGATATAAATGTATAACTGGTTCATGCTTACCACTCGGGAACTAAGACTTGTGTTAGACTGTGAAATTTACGCTACTGCCGCAAAGTTAGACAGTGAATGTTATACTACTGCTGCAAAATCGGGCTGAAGCCTTGTAACTGTACAAAATCACACAAGTTGATAATTATCCTGTCTGCCTACAGTTTATAGCGAGTGTACTGCAAACTGTATATGCCTCTGTTTAACACTGTATATTTTATACTCTACCTTAAGACACAGCAACCTTGATATTGTATTACTACAAGTATGTCTCTTTCTCTTATTCCATCCTAGGAAGCCCCACTAAAAACCACACACCGCGTGGCACCCAGGCCCCAAACGTTGCCCCAAGGACTACAACCGGGTGCGAATGCACCGATCTGTGGAATTCAACGAAAACTAAAGATTCCTCTATAAAGACAATTCAGGGTAAAATATATCCTGTAGCCTAATTACAGCCAATAGAGCGTTCTGCTGGCAGGACTAGTCAGTACCTCTACCCTTTTCTGGAAGCCCATATTGCACACTACAAGCAAAGGAACCTCTATTCCTAGTAAAGTAACCACTGGGATATAAGACCAATTTACTCACAATCAGCTGCCTTTAAGACCTGGCGGACTCCTGGCGGTGTAGTCCCCGCTCCGCTTCGCCCTCGCTTCGCTCGGGCTCGCTCCGCTCCCCACCCTGCCCCCATATCCCACCCGCCCCCACTACCTCTACATTTATAAGACCAAATAGCCCCTCCCACCACCCCTCCACCTATTACAACCGCCCCTCAATTTGCTAATACCACTCCCATACACTCAGGCCTCCTCTTTCACAAAGTAAAATCTTCCAGCCCTACCACCCCACCTCCTCTCCCTTAGAACAACATGGCCAAATTCACACTGACCTTAACCCCTTTCATAGCAATAGGCCTACTCATTCCCTACTACCTAACTAGATACGAAAACCAAACTCTGTTGGATATTCCCTTCCCTAAGGGATACACTTCCAGCCATCCTAACCTATCATCTCAAGCTATCCCAACTTCTCTATACCCTGATAAAAAACTAAGCCCTAAACCGATGCATCTCACCCTCTACCACCCTAAGATAGTTAACAATAAATCCCATTCCAAACTGCTATGCAAACTTCAAAGACTCCTAGACCACCTGAAAAAATCTATCACCACCTATGGTGATATCCACCCCAACCCAGGCCCCACCACAACCCCAGACTCAAACACCTCCAAACTCACCTCCTCCTCTACTGGCTCCCTGCTCATATTCCATCTTAACTTAAGAAGCTTAAACAACAAAATTCACAACCTACATGCTCTCCTAGCCACCCACTCCCCCGACATTATGTGCTTATCGGAAACATGGCTTAAACCCTTCACTAAGGATGAAGAGATAATCCCACCCGGGTATAATATCCACAGGATAGACAGGAGAAATAAAAGGGGTGGAATAGCAGTTATGTATAAGAATACAATGAATGTCATCAGGAATTCATCACAACCTCCTAAAGTTTTTAACGTTGAACTCATTGCTCTAAAAGTTTGCCTAAACACCCAAAAATCCATTAATCTTATAGTAATTTATATCCCTCCAGGGAAGAACACAGAAAACTTAGAACAAACTCTTAGCTGGCTAACCTCTAACTACCCTCAAGAAACCATTATACTTGGGGATTTCAATATTGACTGGTCTCACTGCACCACTAATATTAACCCCCTTCCAATTAACTTACATGGTTTCTCCCAAAATATCTTATCTCCAACCAGAATTGGCAACGCTCACCAAAAAGAAAGCACCATTGACTGGATTCTAACTAACAAGGATCCACGCAATTATAGCTCGGGAACTCTTCCCAACGATCTAAGCGACCACCTAATCACCTATATAATTAAACATAAAACCTCATCAACTAACCCCCCTTCATACAGCTTAGTAAGAAATAAGAAGAACTTCAATCCACAACTGTTCCTTGCAGAACTCAAGTCCTGTAACTGGTCCATCCTAAAAACCCTACCCTTACAAGACAGTGTTACTCACTTTAATAACTTTCCTTAATATACTTAACTGCCATGCCCCCAATCGCCAAATTAGATCCAAAGAACGTATAGCACCTTGGCTTACCAGAGAAACTAAAACTAAAATCAAACTCCGTGACCTGGCTTGGAACAAATGGAGAGCCACCAAAACTCCCCTAGACCGCATTAAATTCCAACAGCTCAGAAACTCTACTAAAACAGCTATAACTCTAGACAAAAAACAGTATTTCTGCCACCTCCAGGACAAACACCAGAATAACCCAAAAGTTCTGGGATTCAATAACCTCCTTCATCCTGGTAAATCTACCACCCCACCCCTGAGAAACTTATAGGAATGATCCTGTAGAAATTGCCAACACATTTAACTCCTTTTCACGGAGACCATTCAGTCTCTAGCCACCCAACTAACTACTACTTCCTCACCACCCAATCCTGCCAATAACTCATCCCCACTTTCCTTTAAATTAGAACCAGTACCTACCCACTACATCCGCTCCCTTTTAAAAAAAACTTAGACCGACCACCCTAGCGGCAGATCACCTCCCTGCGGAATACTTACAGATAGCATCAGACGCTATCGCCTATCCCATATCAATCCTGATTAACAGAACCATAAAAGAAGCCACCATCCCATCTCTTTGGAAAATCTCATACATCATCCCTCTCCACAAAGGAGGTGCCTCCACGGAAACGTCCAACTACAGGCCGATAGCAATCCTGTCTCCATTAGCTAAAATCATGGAGCGGTGTGTACACAAACAGCTTCTAAAATACCTAACCCTCAACAGCCTGTTGTCAAACTCCCAACACGGATTCGCCCTACCACAGTACTACTACGGCCCTCCTCTCCTTTACTGATTCAATAAACAACAACCGTAACAACAAACTCATATCCGCTACTCTTTTCCTGGACCTATCAAAAGCCTTCGATATGGTCAACCACCAGCTTCTGCTCCAAACCCTGGATGGCTTACATCTCGATAACCTGGCCCTTAATTGGTTTAATGCTTACCTCTCTGGTAGGCAACAAGCTGTCTTATGGCAAAACAGGCTATCAGGCCTGCTCCCCAACACCATTGGCGTCCCTCAAGGCTCTATACTTGGCCCCCTCCTCTTCTCAATCTTCATTAACAATCTTCACTTAGTCATACCTAAAACCACCTGCATTCAATACGCAGACGATTCTACCCTTATCTGCACTGACATCTCTCCCTCAACTCCAAGTAAAACCCAGCACTGTTTTGCAAAAGTTGAAAATGGTTCTCTGAATTGAAACTATTACTTAATCCAGCTAAAACCAAATTACTGCTCTTCTTCCCCTCAGCTACCACTCCCCTAGGAAACGAACTTCTAACTCCTAATAATATATCATTCCATGTTAAATCCGCCAACGGGACCATTATAGAGCCTGTCTCCAACACCAAACTACTTGGAGTAACTATTGATCACAAGTTGAAATTTGATATACACATCACCAATTCCATCAAGACAGTGAACAAAAAACTTGGTTCCATGTATCGTATTAAGAATTTTCTCACCCCTCATGCCAAGCTTACCACTGCCCGCACTCATCTCCTCTCTACCCTCCTGTATGCTTCCCCTATCCTATCTTTCCTCAATAAGCGTGAACTTAACCTGCTCTCAGTTGCCTACAATCACATAGCCCGATTTATCACAGGTACACCTTACCGTACCCACCACTGCCTTAACCTAAAGAAACTTGGCTGGTTGGAACTGCCTAATCTTCTCAAATTCACCCAACTCACGGAAGCATTCAAAATAATCAACCAACCTGATAGAGCCCCTGCCCTGAGCAAAATACTAACTCCCTACTCTAACCTTAACTGCCTCCGATCAGCAAATAGCATTCAAATACAAACCGTTAAATCCAAGAATTCGGGGGGCGATGCCCTCTATGCCAACTCCATAGGGAAACCCTGGAATTCCTTCCAAATCACCTAAGACAAGTAACTTCACTTAACCAATTCAAAACAATCTCAAAGAATTCCTAAAATCACACTGGTTATGTCCTTGTTCAAAACCAGACTAAACCTAACCATTCAACCGCAACCCTAGTCTCGTCACCCCCTTATAGACCTTGCTCCTCCTCACCAAGGCTTCTATACTTCAAACAACCTCCTTCTCATATGAATGATTACCTAGTTACATGAATTTGACTTTTGTACTTTTATACATATGTTAATGTAAATTTTTTCTCTGAATGTTTATATACTGTTTGTCTTCTCACTATGTTGGAGCTTTTCTCCCCGGGCCTCTACTGAAAAAGGACATGTATCCAGATAGACCAGCCCGGTCAACAAATGTAAAATAAAATAAATAAATAAAAATAAATTTCTCCTGCCTCCCATATCTACCCCAATTTTCATTTGTAACAACTACTACTCTCTCTCTTTGTCCTCCTCTTGATCCACCATTTGATTTTTTCCACTCTGACATTTGCTTTAAGTGAGTAATGAGCTGTCAGTGCCATCACAATGTTGTATTTATCTTTTTAATGATGGCGTATGTGTATTACATTATATTGTAATATGATGTCAGTTTTCATCTGTGTGTATGTATTTTCTGTTTTATTTTTGGAGCTTTTCTCCCCGGGCCTTGGCTGAAAATAAATAAAATTACAGAGTCTCTTAAAAATTCACTACCTAAATCTCAAAGGCCTCTGTTACACAGAAATTACAAAAGTATCTTCATACTCCGAAACGCATTACTGGAGCAATACCCACCATGACACATTCAGCCACATCTCAGGGTCTGTGTCTAAGCCCGTAAGGCAAACAACCTCACAAGCCAATATTTTGGTCATAGGAAACTCCATTGTGAGACACAGTGATGTCCCGGTCACCGCACTGAGCAAGGACAGGGTTATGGTCAGTTGCCTGTTGGGGCCAGGATCCATCAGATCATGCATGAATTCAAGTCACTGATCCACAGAATTAGTTATAGCCCATGTTGGCATAAATGACCTGAGACATACCTCCCTGAACTGGATAAAGAGAGACATGATGGAGCTCTCCAACTATTTGTATAAGTCGGGTATGAGCCTAACAGAGAGTAACATTCTACTTTCTGCAAGGCTGATGCCACAAAACAAATGGAAGATATTGTATTTTCACTCCCTGCAAGCTCTCCTCACTCTGGAGACTATAGTTGGCTGTTTAGTTACTGAGACATAGTTCATAGCCACAGAGAGCACACCAGCAGAGCAGGGCTATATTGTCTTTCGCACATTTAGACCAGCTAGTGACAGAAAGTGACAAAGGATGAGTGTCTCTATTTACATCTCACTGCAAGGTGGGGCAAGCAGTGTGATGCAGTTGAGCTTCTCCATGTACAACTTGCCATGACCTAAACTGGAAACTACATGTTTGGCAAATACAATGTTCAGTAAAACCAAATTGCAGTTTTTCTAGGTCAAATAAATGAGCAGTGGGCCAAAGAAATGTACCTCCTACACTAATATGTGTATATAATAATGTGTGTGTGTGTTTGTGTGTAATATAGAATCTGTGTGTATGCATATATATATATATATATATATATATATATATATATATATACACACACACACACACACACACTCTTATTTATTTCTGCTTCCAAAAATAAAATCGTGTCTTATTTGCAGTTGTGAAAGTCCTCTTTTTAAATTTTGATTGATATATATGGGGGTGCATTCGCTATGCAAGCTACACTTCATGTGGCACAGATATCAGCATGCCTAGTAACATTATGATGAGATATCAGGGAGATGTACTTTCCAGTAGGTAAAGAAAGGAGTCCTGAGCTGACATCCATTATTCATTTTCAATTGCCAAAGCCTTTACAGCAGTGTTTTTGCAGAGAAGTGGGAAAAGCCACAAAGCTGACTGGTATGTTGTGTGGGTGGCTGTGTATTTGTGGGTTGTGGCGGTATGTATGAGGTGTGCTGTAAGTGTGTTGTGAATGTTATACATTGTCAAATGGAGAGATTGAGTAAAATTGTGTGATTGCCCATTTTGGAGTATGGATTCGCTACATCTGCTGGTACTGTGTCAATACATGTGTGTCATGAAGTATGTACATGTCTGTTTGATTAGGAGCAGTTGCAATGGAAAACAGAGAGTATCAGAATACTTATCAGCATACTCCACAAGTATCCCTAGTTTTGGCTTAAACCTTTGCTCTGTCATACTACAATTCATAATGCTTTTTGAAAAAGGTGTTGGACTAGGTAGTGCAGCGGTTAGCGTTGTCGCCTCACAGCAAGAAGTTCTCCGGTTCAGTTCTCGGCTGGAGCACCTTCTGTGCGGAGTCTGCATGTCCTCCCCATGGTCAAATGAATTTAAAGACATGCAGGTAGGTGTGGGCCTGCCTTACTGCCAATCATTAGCGGACTGGAGTTCCGCTGTGGCGACCCCTAACCGGGAAAAGCTGAAAGACCATTTATTCTGATATACAAATCATGACATTCGTTGCAGTTAAGTTTTTTTTTCTTCAGAAAATGAATGCTAATTGGTGTAGCCTTATTTTGTGAACTTACTAAGTCAGTAGTAATGCTATTTCCAAAAGTATCTGATTTGGAGTCTGTTGCTGAGAGGATAAGATATATACTACAAGTGTACAAGTAAGACTAGCTAAGCAAAGCAGTAATAACAGAAAATAGTCACCTCAGAATCTTGGGAGGTCATTAAAAATAAACCGAGAACTGTTTCATTGTTATGCAACTCTTGGCGTTAAATACCATAGTTCAGGTTATGCTATAACAAAATAATTGTGCAAAGTTAACCACATGAGCAGCCAGAATGCAATTCAAATCAAATATTTTACTATGAACATTTTAAGAAATGGATAGATTAGCCTAAACATTGCTATGTCTGCCGTTTTTAGAAATAATTCTTGGGAAATACTATTCAGAAGTGAAGAGACATATGAGGGAACAGTTTGTGGCACACCAGGTTGTGATTTGTTTGTCTATTGTCATACAAAGTTGAGTAATTAGTTGAATGTAGCCAAGCTGGAAATGTGAGACTTTAGCTCATTGATGGAGGGGAGATGAGAAGAATAACTTTGATAGGAGCTGAACCTTGCAAAACTGCTCTTTTTTTAAAAAGTCATTTTTTTATCTCAGTAATTTGTTGGCACTTTTGAAAGCTTTTTTCAGGGAATAGTACATCATTAAGAACAACATTTATAAAACTCTGGGCAGACCAGTCAATGACACATGATCGACTGTCAAACTTGGCAGTTGTTTTCAGGTATTCCATTCTAATTGAAAGAGAACAAATGGTGGGGCTACTTTTTATCGCAATCTTTGCTCTCATAGTGCATTATGGAAGATATTTAGCTTTCAAAGGAATCAGGATGCCAGCCCTCATGTTGGCAGATAGGGACTAAAACAAATAAAATCAGGAATGAGTGCTTATTTTTCTTTAGGCAGCTTTGAAATATCAGTAAGTCATGGCAACATAATTTTTTTTTTTTTCATTTGCCTATAGTGGTCCTTTCGTTAGGCCATACAGTTGCATTGGGTTGGTTATTAGTGTCCCTTGCTACAGAGTTCAAAGAATTCAAATGTATATATTATTGCTTCATTTGTATCCTTTCTTATAGAAAATTAGGTCCAGGCTTGTCAGTGATGAATGTATATTATACCATGATCCCCCCAAAACGTGCACGCTGATTGGCCAGCGTGCCCGTTGTAAATCGAGTTATACTAATGGAAAAGGTCCGTCGCCGGACTTTTTCCATTAGTATAACTCTTTAAACACTGTCTCGCTATGTTAAATGGGTTTAACATAGCGAGACAGCTTTAAAATAAGCAACGGAGATCTCCGTTGCTTATTTTAAAGCTGTCTCGCTATGTTAAACCCATTTAACATAGCGAGCAGTGTTTAAAACGGAGAAAGCAAGATCTCCGTTGCTTTTTAGTCTCGCTATGTTAAATGAGTTTAACATAGCGAGACAGTTTAAAATAAGCAACGGAGATGTCCGTTGCTTATTTTAAAACTGTCTCGCTATGTTAAACTCATTTAACATAGCGAGACATAAAAGCAACGGAGATCTTGCTTTCTCCGTTGCTTTTGCGCTCTGATGTACTGCGCAGGCGCGCAGTACATCAGAACTGCCGCGGATGCCAAGACATCTGCGGAAGGGCAGTAAACAGGCATTATACTATGCCATTATTTAAGAAAAGTAATAGTTTCTTTTCTTAAATAATGTCATGGTATAATAGCAATAACCCACTTCTGGGTGTGGGTAATGCTAAATTTACCCACGGTTGGCTTTGTTTGGTCCCTCGGGCTTCGCCCTCGGGACCAAACCACGCCAACCGTGGGTAAATTTAGCATTACCCACACCCAGGCGTGGGTTATTGCTATAACATTGCCTAGTTTCTACATCTCTTCAGTTGATAAGTATAGTTGTTTTACTACTTAGTATTGTAAAAGAGAGAAAAGAATTGGAATTTGAGCTCTTCAGAAAAGGGAAGGGATGAATTTTATAGAAATTAGTGCAGTTTGTCTTCAAAATATATGCAGAATAAGAGGAGTGCAGTTTCAGGGAAGACCAGAGATGAACAATGTATTTAATGCTGGATTAAAAAATGTTAGAAAAGATGTGTACCAGTTGACAATATTAATGAAAACTATTATTAAGGCTTTTTGTCTGTTTATGCATGGTTAATAATGTGTAACATGTAGGAATAAATGGTTGTACCTAAGGAAGTGATTCTTTTGAGCTGGGCTGTAAGATGTGAATTGCTCGAACACAAGTTTAATGGTGTTGGTTGCCGAAAATGCAGTTACTAGAAAATGGAAATCGAACTCTAAACCAGATTTTATTGAAGTACTCAATATTGTAAACAAGATAAAATAACTAGAGGGTGGATCTTCAAAAGGGAAGAGGCAAATTCCATAGAAATAAATGGAATATGTGGGAACAGTACGTGCAGAAGAGGAGTGAGGTTTAAGGGTAGGTAGGAATTGAACAATTTATGTACCATACCAGCTTATATCCTTGAATGTGTAATTCCCTTATTTTCTTTGCCAGTGGCTGGAAAAGAGGACACCCCTGCCTGGTTCCTTTGTTCAAACACAGTTTGTCATAAAGGAACCTTCCCACCTTAATTCATGCCTCCAACCCTTCATATTCTTTACTGTTGGAGAATGCAAATGCTTCCATTGCCTTACTCATTTATTTTTTTTTATTTATTTATCATTTGTTGACCGGGAAAGTCCGACTAGGTTCCACAGAGCTTGTTTTCAGCAGAGGCCCGGGGAGAAATGCTCCAGATGCATGTCTTTGGAATGTGGGAGGAAACCGGAGTACATGGAGGAAACCCACTCGGACACAGGGAGAACATGCAAACTCCACACAGAAGGCACCCCAGCCGAGAATCGAACCGGAGAACCTCTTGCTGTAAGGTGACAGTGTTAACCACTGCACCACTGTGCCGCCCATAGATCCCAGCTGACTCTGTCAAAGGCATTCTCTGCACCCATACCACCATTATTAGTGCTATTTTTTTGCATTCTGTTTCCTCTCTGGAACATCATTGTTCTATTAATGTCAGAATGTTTGTTTGTCTCCCCTCTATAAAGCCACATTGATCCAGATCAGTCAGTTTTGGCATCACCTTTGCCATTCACCTAGCTAGTATAGACATAAACACTTTGTAATCATGGCTTAAAAATTGAAATAGGTCTACATGAAGCATGGTCTAAAGAGTCTCTACCCTCTTTGGGTAATACAGCTACCACAGCTTTTTTCCAAGATGCTAGTGCTTCCACTCCTTTTAAAACTAAACCTTCCAGAGCGTCGTCACTTTCTTTCCTCATAACTTCCAAGCTTCCACAGGAATACTATCTGTTCTTGTAGACTTCCCTGCTGGTTGATTTATAATTCACCATTTTTATGTCATCTCTTCCTGTCTTAACTATTAATTGTTGAACCTCGGCTTCCTCTTACCATGGCATAATTAAGCCTTCCATAAATACTTCCATTTGTCCCTTGTCTTGGTTTCCATATCCCTCTGCTATGTACAAATTTTCATAAAATTTCGAAAATGTTTCAAATATCTCTGTAGATCTCTGGTTATTTTCTTACTGTAGACACCATAAATTTGGCCTAAGTTTTGTGGTAAAAGTTTTTGTGCTGTGGAGGTATTATGAAAAATAGTTGCATAACAGCAACCTTTCTAAATTCATGAATATTATTTAAATACTCCCCTATTTTCCCTTTAGCTTCCTGCAGTTATTCCTCCTCTTGTTCCGTGACATTCCCCTTACTCTGCAATACTTTTACCTTTGTCACCCCCTACAAATAATTCCTAGTATTTCTTTACCATAACTTTGTCATTTACTTCTATCCCTGTTTTTAAACTTTATTTTCATTTATACCACACTCACTAGCTGTCCCACCTAAATAAATTTATATTGTTCTTAGTAACTCTGTGTCCACTACCCACTCATTAAACTTCTCTCTTTTTAACAAGTAAGCAGGGAACTGCCAGTGTGTACTTAATTATCCTACATCTTTCTCTTCGTTTTCTCTGATCGTGATTTGACATAGTTATTGATATAACATAATAGCAATCCAAGTAGATGCAGACTTTATTCCATAAACCTGGTAAGCACTTTCATTCCAAAAGAAACTTCTTCAGACCAAGTTATTACTAAAAAAAAAAACCCTTATTTAAAGGCTTTACATCACCATCACCTGACCAAAAAATGAATCCATGAATTAACCCTTTCCTTTTCAGGGCTACCTTGTAATTTTCCCTTTCATTTAGCCCAGGAAAATTACATGCATTTAATCTTATCTGCCAACAATATTCTTTCCAGTTTGTTATCATCTGCATCAAAGCTGTTTGCATAATTTAAAACTTGATCAACCACAGAAAATCTAAAACCAATTTTTTTCATTTTCAGAACTATGGTTTACAAATAGCATGTTTAGCTGAACTATTATTTGTTTCTTTGATATCCACCTCTCTTAGATGTTCATATATTCCCTTATTAAATTCTCTGCTGGTTCTCCCTATATAAAAGGCCAGACACAATCCACATAACACTATATATACAACAAATTTAAATTTATAGTTTAATTTTGGAATGAAAGCGCTTACCAGGTTTATGGAATAAAGTTTGTATGTACTTGGATCACTATTACGTTGTTTTTGTTTTTATGATCAGTTGTCTAGTATTCGTGAGTTTTATGTTGGAGTATTTATTGAATTTGTCAAAGCTTTCAATTCAGTACATGTCTGAGAAACAAAATTTCTTTCATGTCTAGCCCAGTTATTGTATCTTGGTGGGATAATAATATGTACATTCTGAGATGTTCATCGTGTTTCACTGTTGCAGTCATCACTGTAGGGTTCTTCCTGCCGGCAAGCAGCCTTCGGTTGGCCAGAATCCCAAAGTTTGGGTCCGGCGTCGGCTGTTCAGTCATGCTCCCTGATGTCAGAGCGCCAGGAGTACAAAGCTACCAGCCACCTCCATATTCTCCAGTCTTTCTTGCCATGCGGTGGAAGCAGTTCGCAAGTGCCGGTCGGCTGACTCCTGATATTTTTTCGTGCTTCATTCCGAAGACTTTCTTCTTCTACTCAAAGCTAAGTACCCCGTTGAGGAATCTTTTTTCTTGCTCCAGTCCGATGTCAGAAAAAGTTAATAATTGTATTTCTTGTGGGAAGCAAATACCTCATAAGGATTTCCACTCTTACTGTATTCCTTGTTTAGGCCCTGACCACGACGTAGCTAGTTGTCGGTTTTGTGCTAGATTTAACCAACGTATTATTAAGCGGAGGTACGATTTTGCTTTTCACTACTTTGGCAGGCGATTTAATTACAATATGTCGTCGGACACGCTTCCGACTACCGGAGTTCACAAATGACGCAAGGATAAGGACAGGCCGCCGAGGTCCAAATCAGCTACAGGTTCGGCCGTCGTCAGTGAGGCGTTTTCGCAGCCCCTGTCTTCAACCATTTCAGAACCGATTGCCAAAATGGACTCCCACGAGGAGCCAACTAGGCCTTTGAGTACTCCAGCTGCAGGACCTTCAGACAATGCCCCCACGGATGGGTCCGGAGCCGCTGTGCAGGTACCGGCTTCCGAGGGGGTTTTCAGGCCTACACAGCTTCTGATAAAGTCAAAGGCAAAGACAAAGGCGAAGACTCCTCCTAAATCAAAGACTCCTGCCCAGGCCTCTTCTGATATGGGACCCAAATCTCAGAAACAGATGCTTAAAATGGCGGAGGACTTACTAACCATGATTAGGGGTTCACATCCCCCTCCAGACAAAAGACCAAGGCAAGAATTGGATTATGAATCCTCTGATCAGGCATCTATTTCTTCAGTGTCTTCCTCTGAACAGGAATATACTTTCCCTCCTTATGAGGATTCTGATGCTGAGGAATCCATTCCCTCAGCTTCTCCCCCTGAGGATTTTTCTTTTGGGGAAACTTTACATGACATGAGGAACACTTTCACTGGGAAGGACAGGAGTACTCTGAATCCAAGAGAAGGCTTAGGGATTTCCTTCTTCTTCCCCAACACAGACCCCTGGCTATTCCTGCTATTTTGGATATTGTGGATGATGTCTTTTCTGAGGCTAATATAACTCCTGACTCTTTTCCTCCAGCCCCTGCTAAGCCTGACCGATATTACAGGGTCCCTGACTCCCACCAGTTCCTTTACAAAAATCCTACTGCTGATCCAGAAACCATTTCTCAGGGTCCTAAGGGTGTTAAGGCCGCCTCTGCTAAAAACCCTATTCCGTCAGATAAGGATTCTAGAGCTTTGGAGAGATGGGGCAGAAAAAGTGTACACTTCTGCTACTTTATCCATTAGGGCTTTAAATTGTCAATTTCATATGCTAAAATAGCAATTTCTGCTGTCTGTTATGAAACAAAAGCTAGGTACTATTTCTGCATGTGCAGATAATAAGGAATTATACAATTTGATGCATGCTACTGAGCAAGTGGGGAAGCATGGCTTACACTGTGGTTTTGATGCCTTGGAGGCTTCATGCAGGGCAGCTGCCACTGGCACAGTCATTAGAAGGCATGCTTGGTTAAAGGAACAAAACTTGCCTGATCAAGTGAAAGCAAAGTTACTGGATGCTCATGTTCAGCATAATGTTTTGTTTGGGTCTAAGGCTGAAGAGGTGACAAAGAAAATGGAGGATAAGAGTTGATAAAGAAAATGGAGGATAAGGCAAAATCCATGCAAACGGTTAAGGATTTCTTACAAGTTCAGCCCCCAAGATTTAGCAGAAATTGGCCAACTAAAAATTGGTCCTTTCCCAGCTCGGACAGGCCTCAGAGGGGTAGATATAGGCGCTCCAGAGGGAGAGCCCAAGCACAGACCTCTTACAGACCTAGACAGTGGAGTGCTTCCACCCCCAGGGGTGGAGAGGACAGACCTCAATCTTACAGAAAACAGGCTCAATGACTCCCCCTGCATGACTCCAGGAACCTCTCTCCTGGAAACTCTCTCTTTTTCAACAAAATTGGACTTACATAACCCAAGACAAGTGGGTTCTGGATGTAGTTTCAAGAGGTTACAAATTCCACTTCCATACCTTGCCAAGACCAAACGGATGGCCAGACCTACCAAAACACCAAGGGGCAGAGGTATTAAAACAGGTGGGATCCCTCATGGCTATGAGGGCCATCAAACTGGTTCCACAATCAGAGATGGGGCAAGGCTTTTACTCAAGGCTCTTTCTAGTTCCCAGAAAACAAAATTCATGGAGACCCATCCTGGATCTGTCAGTGTAAAATACTTTCCTGGAGATACCAAAGTTCAAGATACTTACTCTGCAGCAGCTCCTGCCAATGTTGAGCAAAAATGCATGGATGGTGACATTGGATTTAAAGGAGGCTTACCTACACATCCCTATCAGACAGGAGTGCAGAAAATACCTCAGGTTCAAGGCCGGCTCGAAACATTACCAATTCTCTGCGCTGCCCTTTGGCTTGTCTACTGCACCCAGGGTCTTCACCAAGTGCCTGGCACCAGTAGTAGCTTATTGCAGACTCAAGGGAATTCAAATTTACCCTTATCTGGACGACTGCCTTATTCAAGCAGACAGCAAGGATGTCTTACTCCAGCACCTGGAATTTGTTCAAAATCTACTCAAGTACCTGGGATTCACGGTGAACATAAAAAAGTCAAATTTGACACCCACACAACAGATAACTTTTGTGGGTGCTCTTCTAAACACAACAACCCAGATGGCATTCCTGACATCCGAAAAACAACTACAGCTGGCTTCAACTTTCAAACCTTGGCGTTAATGTCTCAGCTAACTGCAAGGAAATTCCTGCAGGCTTTGGGTTACATGACCTCCTGTATCCTTCTCATACCATATGCAAGACTACATACAAGAAAAATACAATGGTACCTAAAAAGTGTATGGTCCCAGCATTGCCACAGTCTAGACACACAGATTGCTGTCTTGTCTTGCCTACAAAAGGAATTCCATTGGTGGACCATGGCATGTCTTCACAACAAAGGGAAAGCCTTCAGTCTGCCTCCAGCCAACCAAGTGTTAACCACGGACGCCTCGGATTACGCATGGGGAGCCTACTTGCAGGGGAAAGGTCTGCAAGGTTTTTGGACAGAGGATCAGAAGCACCTACATATCAATTTAAAAGAGATGTTAGCTGTACAGAATGCCCTCTTGGCTTTCAGAGATCTTCTACAGCCAGGACAACTACTGATACGGACAGACAACACCACAGTTATGTGGTACATAAACAAGCAAGGGGGTTCACTCGCCTACCCCCTTTGCAGACTAGCCATGACTCTATGGAACACAGCTCTAGCTTGCAAAGTGCATCTACAAGCTCAGTTCCTGCCAGGGAAACAAAATATTCTGGCAGACAGCCTGAGCAGGAACCTGTCAGACCCACATGAGTGGATGCTAGACACCCAAATATTCAAGATGATTACAGAAGCCTGGAGCTGCTCGGACATAGATCTATTTGCATCCCCCCTCAACCACCAGTTACAGATTTTTTGCACAAGGACATTTCACAAACTAGCATGGAAAGTGGATGCTCTCTCATTCAGTTGGAGGAACCTCTCGGGGTATGCCTTTCCTCCTCTACCTCTTCTTCCATGGGTGTTAAAGATCAAGCAGGACAAACCCAAGATGATTTTACTGGCCTCGACAATTTTGGTACTCAACACTGATGAATCCATCCCAGGAACCTCCTTGGATTCTACCTCAGATTCCAAATCTTTTGTCCCAACACCAGGGCAGGTTCTGCACTCTCATATCAAAACTCTCAGTCTGGCAGCCTGGCATATTCAGGGTCTGTGATTAATCCTTCCCTTCCCAAACAGGTCATGGATGTCATCTTAGAAGCCAGACGGCCTAGCACTCGAAAATCTTATGCAGGTAAATGGAAGAGATTTTGCACCTGGATGCATACTCAGGATTCGGATCCTCTCATTCCTAATATCCCATTGATTTTACATTACCTGACAGACATGTTACATAAGGGTTTATCCTTCTCCTCCATAAAAATACATGCCTCAGCTATCTCTGCACATTACAATACAGATCCTCCAATCTTTTCGCATCCACTTCTGAAACAATATCTCAGAGGAGCAAAGAATTTAAGGCCCCCTAGGACACCACCCATACCTGCCTGGGACCTCAACGACCTCAACTATGTTCTGGAAAAACTCACTCTGCCTCCTTTTGAGCCTGCTGCCACATCTGATATTAAGTATTTATCATGGAAGACAGCTATTCTACTTGCTTTGACTTCAGCCAGGAGAGTCTCGGAGTTACAAGCTCTCATGGCTGTGGAACCTTATATTATTTTTCATCAAGACAGGGTGTTTTTAAGGATTAATCCTACTTTCATGCCTAAAGTGGTTTCCAAAGTGGCTTTAAATCAAACTATTCACCTGCCAACTTTTTTCACTAATCCACAAAATAAGGGGGAAAGGATCTTGCATTCCTTTGATGTGCACAGGCAGCTTTGTTTTTACCTGGACAGAACCAAGGATATCAGGAAAACAGAGCAACTATTTGTTTCTTATGCAACAACTCCCCAAGGCAAAGCTATTTCAAAACAGACCATTTCTAAATGGATTGCTCATGGAATCAGATTTTGTTACTCTCATCATGGAAAGCAAATCCCAGGAAAAATTAGGGCTCACTCTACCAGAGCTGCTGCTACTTCAGCTGCCTTTCTCAGGGGAGTACCTACCAAAGATATTTTGGAAGCTGCAACTTGGAGTTCAGTGCATACTTTCTCTAAGCACTATAATCTCCCTCTTTATTCTAAGTCTAGGGCAGACTTTGCTTCTGCAGTCTTGCAGGGCCTTCTAGCCGCCCCTTCTTCTCTATAACCACCACCCTTTATCTCAGCTTTGGGATTCAACCCTACAGTGATGACTGCAACAGTGAAACACGATGAACATAGTACAGTTGTGTACACTTACCATAAATGTAGATGTTCGAGTGTCTTCACTGTTGCAGTCTGGGTTACCCACCCTCCTGTTCCCTCTTATACTTTTATTACTGTGGTTTCCTATTTCACCCTTCTTCTGAGGTGTATTTGCTACAGGGTATGGGGTTTGTTGTATGTTACATTTTTGTTTTACTATTAGCCTTCACTTTTGGGCACCTAACATTTGGGGCAAGAAAAACTGGAGAACATGGCGTCGGCTGGCAGCTTTGTACTCCTGGCACTCTGACGTCAGGGAGCATGACTGAACAGCCGACGCCAGACCCAGACTTTGGGATTCTGGCTGACCGAGGGCTGCCTGCCGGCAGGAAAAACCCTACAGTGATAACTGCAACAGTGAAGACACTCGGAACATCTACATTTATGGTAAGTGTACACAACTGTACTTTCCTATTACTGACTTTGCATGTTCCATTTCAAATATTGTCACATTTCTTCAGAAACTCCACTGTAGCATTTTTTGATGGAACATAAGTACATGACAGTGTAATCCTCCTTCCTTGACAATAGCCTCTTACTACCACAAAAATACCATTATTGTCTTTTTCCCCTCTTCTTTTCCAATTGGAGTCTCTCTAGCAATTAGTATCATTACCCCCTTTCTTTTATTCCTGTTGTTGTGCGCTGATGTCCATCCTGATTTTCTTTCTTTCACAAGCTTATATGCTCATTTATATCCATGTCTGTGGCAACATTGCTATTTGCACCCTACATAATTTTTTATACTGTAATACTCTGCTTTCTGCATATACCGGTAAGGTCATTTACATTCTGTGGTAGTAATGGCAGAGTAGCCATTATGACAGAAAGCCATTACTCCTTACCTATTATAAGTGACAGTTCTTTTGATTGTAAATTTCCAAATTTTGGCTTACTGGCACAGACTAACGTGTGGCAGACTGATCTTTAATACTGTTGCTTCTTCTCATCTCCATTTGAACCTGTGTCGCATTTTTTTCAAAACTTTTTGCTTCAGTGAAAACGAACAAAAAACTTAAATGTTCAGAACCCCCATCCCCTTTCAACGCAGAGCAAGCACACAAAAACTATGTACATTTTTAACAAATGAAGTTTATCCCTTGAGAAAGGAGACTGACAGTACCGAAAAAGCATTTTCAAGTAAAACTGTGTAGCCTGCCATGTTGTGGTCAGTGTAAATACTCATAACTTTTTCTGTTCAACTGCTGCAATGTTGTGCCTAAAGTTAATGATATAAAATTAGATTGCATCAATAATTGGCACTGAGCTAGAGTAATTAGCAAATAAAGTTGTGACTGAGTAACTGATCTATTTTTGTAGACAACAGTTTTATTATTTGTAACATCTTTCCTGATTCCTGATGTTTGCCATTTTTGAATGTTAGCCTAATGCATGTGTTTTTACATCCCCATAACCTCATCTTAATGGGATATTTTATCTTCCAATACAGCTTGAGAACTCCAAAACACAAATCAAGGAGAAAGATACACTAATACAACAACTTCAAGAGAAAGTGTCTTTCTTGGAGGCAGAGGTAATATTTTCTTTGTACTTGTAGACTGCACTAAATTGCGTAGAGAGCAGGCACTTCTTTACTGACTTGTTTTCCACCTTGCATTTCTTGCAGATTAGTTAGAATTTTCATCTGTATTGCACTCATTCACTCATTATTGCTGTTGTAAAAGACTTGGGGGAATAATTTCTACACTATCAGCTTGAACTTTGGGGAATAATTTCTACACTGTCAGCTTCATCATGTGTTTGGTGGAGCCACACACTGTTAGTGTTGTGACTGTGACAGTCCTGATTCAGTTTCCAACATTTGCAGTTCTGTTTTCCCCCATTCATTGCCTTTCTTTCAATGCCAGGACCTGCAGTGACTGAATATCAATAGTCCCATCTGCAGTACTATACTGTCATTTATTGAGATTCCCTTATTGGTATTCCCATGTTGATTCATCCAGGCTGAATTGCAGGTATTTGTCCTCCTTTCTTAGAAAGGAAGTTGCTCTGCAGCCTCGTTTTCCATGTGTTCACAGTACTTAACAGATCATCAGAAACAACAGACTTTTCATCAGATGTTAGTGTTTTTTTTTTTGAGATTCTTTTCCCATGTTTTAACTGATGCCATGTTTCCCCTTTGTTGTACTCTGTTTCAGGGTTTGCTGTACATGTTCCAGCTAAGATCAGATCCCATTTTATCTATCTGAGGGCTAATAGGTAATCACCTTATTGGAGTTCAGGTTTAGAGCTCCCTCATACATGAGATGTGTACTGACAACTGGTGTCCACTTTCCTTCAGATAAATTGAAGTATTCATCCATTCTTATTTTTAATACCAGTCTTATCCTGTGCAAGATCATGGGAGAGCCACAGCCTGTCCAACAAGCAGTGTGTTTAAGGCATGGCAATGGCAGAAAGCATGCAAATATATCACTGTCTCTCACACACACGCATGCGCGTGCCCACACACACATACACACACACGCCCACACACACACACGTGTGCGCACATATCACTATTCAGCTGTCAGTATGTATTTGGGATATGGGAGAAAACTGAAGACCTCAGCAAAACTCCATAGAGATTAAGGAAGAACATGTAGACAACAGAGAGAAGACATTCCACTAGGAATCCAGCTGGAGGATCAAGAACTGTGAGGTGCCAGTGTTAATCCCTGCACCTCTGAATTGTGCATGATGCTAAATCTGCCTTTTTCTGAGGTTTTCTGTTACACAAAGCATTACTTCAGCCTCCTGCAAGCAAGAAGACTGTCAGTAGATGATTTGACTCTGTTCCATCAATCCATCCTTGATTATATATGTAGCCATCCTTGATTATATATGTAGCAGAACATTTTCTTTTATAAACTGATGTCAGCAAACTGGTGTAGATAGAAGGTGAGGCTGTTCAAAAAATCTTGCAGTAAATTTCTGTGTCTACCTGCTGCAAGACATCTCTTTTCAATGTCCTGACCCCCCGACACAGATGCACACTTTTTTAAAATGACATTTAATGGCACAAGTTTTATTTATTTATTTAACATTTGTTTACTGGGAAAGTCTGACTGGGACAGAGCCCATTTTCAGCAGAGGCGTGGGAAGAAATGCTGCAGACGCATGTTTTGAAATCTGGGAGGCAACTGGAGCACCCGTAGGAAACTCACAGGAATGCAGGGAGGATATGCAGACTCTGCACAGAAGGCACCTCAGCCGAGAATCGAACCGGAGAATCTCTTGCTGTGAGGCGACAAAGCTAACTGCTGTATCACTGCATCTCCAGCTTGCTCATTCACTTATGCCATTGCCAAGTTTAAAGCCATTAATATTTGTATGAAATGCGGTACATCAGTGCATATGGTGTATTAGGCGAAAATAAATGTATAAAGTAGTGCAGTTGTTAACTGGTGAAAAAAAACTGCATCTCTAGCTTGTTCAAGTCAAAAGCTGTGTGCTTCTATGAATGTGTTTGAGAAAACTCAGTATTATACCCAAGCTACCACCTTAGAACCACTTTGTGTCTCCCTGATGTCCTCCTAAATGTTCTTGGTACACATGGTGCACAAAGAAATTTGTTACCTTTATCAATTTTTTTTTTGCTGTTGTGAATTGCCCAAATTTTATGCGACAACTATTGATAATATAATTGTGTGGATCTATGTATTTTTGTTATACATGTAGTCTATGCTAACCCAAAAATTACTCGACTGCTGTCAGCATACAGTGGATATAAAAAGTGTACACACCCCTGTTAAAATGCCAGGTTTTTGTGATATAAAAAATGAGACCAGAGTAAATCTTTTCAAAACTTTTCCCATCTTTAATTTGACCTATAACCTGTACAATTCAATTGAAAAACAAACAAATGTGTTAGGGGAAAAAATATAAAAAAATAAAAAAACATACATTAAGCTGGTTGCATAAGTGTTCACACCCTTAAACTAATACTTTGTTGAAGCACCTTTTGTCCTTTGTGAAAGTTTTGTAAGATGTGACATATTCTCAAATGGATATGACAAGAATCAATTATATAAAAGTTCAACCTGCCAAACAGTGTATGCATGCAACACTAAAGCTGGAATAAGACATATTTAATAGAAAAAAGTTGTTGTCTTTCGGTTTTTCCCGATTAGGGGTCACCACAGCGGAACTCCGGTCTGCTAATGATTGGCAGTAAATTTTCACAGTGCCGAGTTGCCAGATCGACACCCAACCTTCAACGTAGGCACACCAATTCACACATGTCTTTCGGAACGCCACTCGACCCGTGGGGAGGACATGCAGACTCCACACAGAAGGCACTCCCCACACACTAGCTGAGAATCGAACGGGAGAACCTCTTGCTGTGAGGCAACAACGCTACCGCTGCACCACCGCGGATCTACATGTTTAATAGAAAAAGAGTTGTACAAAAAAGGTGGAAATAATAACTTTTTTAATTATAATGATGCTTTCTGTAAAGTCTTTAAATGTCCGTGGTCTCACACATAAATACAAAAAAGAAAAATAGTGAACTATGTTAAAAAATGTACAATGCAAATAGCTATGTTACAGGAGATGCAGTTTGAAAGAACTGAACATGTGAATTTGATAAAGAAAGGTTTCAGGATGGTTATTCAGCAGAATATCTGAAACAAAGCAAAAGCGAAGTACTTATAATTGTAAGAGGTGCTCCATTAGTGATAGAAGAGGATAAAAAATAATAATACATGCATACATACATACATACACACAAATATTTCAAGCACGGGCACTAATGCCCTTCTAGCTTGCCAGTGTACCAACACATTTGTTCCTATAATAAGTGTCCAGTCTGTTCTTAAAAATATCTAAACTAGTACTTGCGTTAATGTAATTTGGTAGTCTGTCCCATCCATTATCTACTCTTATCAGAGAACCAGTTAGTACACTTCTCATTCCTATAGAATCTTCTACATAAATTGTCTGATGATTCTCTAGTAATTTTTGTTAACCTCAAACATTCCCAGAGGTAGTTATCACTAAATGCCCTATATACCCGAATAAGATCTCCTCTTAGATATCTACAAGAAACACTGTGCAAGTTCAGATATTTTAGTATTTCATAATAACTTAAATGTTCACATCCATGGATACCCTTGGTATACTTCCATTGTACTCTTTCCACTTTACTCATGCTTGTTTTCCTACAGGGTTTCCATATTGTTAGTCCATACTCGTGTTTGGGTCTAATGTAACTAACAAACAATGACTTCATTATTTTTGATTTCCTAGACTTTATAAATATTTTTATACACTATAATTCTATAACTATCATTAGCCAATTGATTGATATGATTAGTAAACTCATAGCTGAATCTACCCATATACCCAGGTCCTTAAATGAGTCTACAGTTTCAATCACTATGTGCTATATTAAATATTCACCTTTCAATCTATGTCTACCAAATCTCATATGCTTAGTTTTTGATGCATTTATCAGCATATTATTCTTCTGTGCCCAAATGGTCAATTTAGTCGTTATTTTGCAGACATGCCTTATCTGTAACACATGTAATCAGTTTACCTAATTTCTGGTCACTGCATATAGACTGTAGAACACCTCAGACAAAAAAGTTAGGTCTGAAAGATACAATCTAAACAAGTTAAGGGCCTAGTACAGAGCACTGTGGGACACCTTGACTGTAACCAACGATTTCACCTGTCCAGTTGCTGTATGATACTTGGCATGTCCTATTTGTAAGCCATGCAGCTATCCATCTTATCAAGAGTACATCAATACCTGGTTGTTCTACTTTATTGATCAGTGTTTTGTGTATGACCCTGTCAAATGCTGAAGTTAAATCTGCTATATAAATTACATCACAGCACAATTTGTCATTCATACCTGTTGTTATATTGTTTTAGAACGTCATGTCACAGGTGGTAATAGATCTGTTTTCAACATATGTATTCTGATATATGGTTTCAAGTCCCAACCTATCCAGTTCTGCCATTAACTTAGCCAATATTACCTTTTCCATTATTTTCCACAACTTGAAAGTAGACTTAAGGGTCTGTATGACTCTGGGTGTGTCCCACTCCCCTTTCCCTTAAAGACAGGTTTAATAAGTGCATGTCTCCAAGCTTTTTGAATCTCTCCATATTTATATGACCTAGTGAATAATAGATATAATGGTACTATAAGTTCTTGCTGAAGTGTTCTTAGGTCATTGTTACTAATTCCATCTCCTCGCTGTGCTTTGTTTGGATCCAGTTTGCGGAGTTCTTTTTCAATCTAATCTAATTTGATTCCAGTATCTGGGGTTACCTGGATGTCACTAGGACAACTTATCACCCCTTTTGTGGAGCCAAACTGTTTTGCATAAGATTTTATAAATATACCTATAATCTGTTGTGTCTGTGAATACATTTTAGAATCTGCACACAGTTTATCAATTGGTGTGTCTTTACTCCTTCCACATCTTATGTATCTATAAAAATGTTTTTCTGTTATGCTCAATATCTTTATATAAATTTTCTTCAGATTTTTCTTGATCTTGTCTCACACTGTGCTTAATCTGTTTGCCCATCTTGTTTATTTCAGTTTTCAAAGCTGTAGTTTGACTTCTCTTCCATTTCTTATATTTTTGTCTCTCACCTTAATCAGATATCTTGTTCTTATGGAAGTGTATCCTCCTGATGTTGTATGCCTAGATCCTGATGTTTAGTATTTTTTTTTATTGTTTGCACTCAAGTTTCTTTTTCAAAACTTTCCACATTCCATCTGCAGTTTTTCCACTGAACACCTCACTCCAGTTAGTTTTACATAGTGACTGTTTTGTTTCCATATAATCTGTAATTACTTTCTGTGCATTGGTTTATATTTCAGTTTGGCAGAATTATCTAGCAACAAATTAATCTTTATAACCCCATGATCACTGCACATCAATGATGGTAAAACTTGACTTGAAGTACAGTAATTTCTTTGGGAATGCAAACACCGTCTAGAATGTTCTGTCCCCTGGTAGTTTAATTTTACAATCCGAAGCAGTTGTTGTCCCTGAATATATGCTGTGAATAATTTCCTTACTAACATTGTTGAATCAATATTATTCCAGTCTGTTTCTGGCAAATTTAAGTCCCCAGCTAATGTTATTCTTCCCTCCTGTGTTTCCTGCAAGAAATGTATGAATTCCTCTAGGTTGTCTGCACTTGACTTTGGTGGTCTATACACTCCAACAATTATGTTCCAGGGTTGTCTTTATTGTCACAGTTATACAGTCTATAGTATTGATGTTATCACTGAACATGTAATAACGGGTCTCATAACTATCTTTAATCCCTATCATAACACCTCCACCTGATTTTTTGTTAGAATGCTTGCTACAGTAAAAGCATTTATACCCTGACAGAACTGGTTTTCATTCATTGTTCTTTTAACCATGTTTCACAAACATTAACAACATCAATCTTGTGGGAACATAGCAAATTTTCCAGTAAAAAAAAAACTTTATTATTAATGCTCCTAGCATTAACAACCATCAGAGATTCATCAAATGTTGCCATATGTGAACTGTTAAATTTTTGATCTGGCAAAATTCCTGCCTAATGTTTGTCAAATACTGCAAAATATCTGCTGCAAAAATTCTCTTCCCTGATCTTGACAAATGCACTCCATCCTGTCTGAACACGTGTGCCCAAAACTAGGCTTGGGTGCTCTACACATTTCAATTTTTTAAAAACAGGACATTTTTCCATGTAGGTATTTACCCAAAAAATCTTTTCATTCACAGTGACCTGACTATCCTTTCTATGTAATGGCAGATTTGTAGTGCTGAGGGGCTGCTGGCAAAGGAGGAAGATTACACTAGCATGTGTTTATATTCCACCTAAAACTGTTCTAATGGAGCTTAAGAAAATTCTGGAAGAAATGATCAGTTTTCAGAAAGGAACAACATTTATAGGTGGCGACTGCAATTTGAATAGCAGCAGTGAATGTGTGTCTGGGGCGCCCAGAAGGGAAATTATAACAAAGGAGGGCAGATTTTTGAAGAAATTTATGAAAATATTTGGCATGGAAGATGTGGAGTGAATTTACATATTATTCCCCAAGATATAAAAACTGGGCTAGACTAGACAGAACTTGCATTTCATAGGAACATGTGCATTTAATTGAAGGTCTTGATATGCACCCAATAACTATTTCCGAACATTGGCCAATAATAACCAAAATAAAAACAGTGTAATAAAGTAAAAATGAGACATTGGTGCTTTCCCACCTATCTGTTGAAAAGGGAGGAATTTAAGGAATGTCTGTTGCAGATTATTCAGGAGCTATTTGAGACTATATAAATTGCTTTTAAAAATTATAGCTAGGGAGTGGGATAAAATTAAGTGGAGTTTAAAAATAGGGTAGTAATAAAAGAAAGGGAGATATGGTTAAGAAATAAGAATTATTTAGAGGGACTGACATGTTAAAGTACTGCAGAATAGGGGGAAATCTCATGAAACAAGAAGAGGATCAAACTGCAGAATGATGAGCAGAAAATAAGGGGCAACCTCGATAATATACACAAGTTTAGAAAGATTGCTGTTAAGCAACTGTTTTTTGATGATAACCTTGGAGCACAAAAACTTAGTATAATGACTCGGGCAAAAGAAAGTAGACAGGGGTGTAGTCAAGATTAGAGAGCCTATATCATGGAAGGACACAGGAGATCCTGTAGAGGTATTAGAAGTATTTTGGAAATTCGATGAAAGTCTGTATAAAGCAGAGAAATATGGAAATCAAGAAAATATACAAATGGAAATGTTTTAATGGAAGAATTAAGTATGCCAAGGTTAGAGGTAGATGAGGCTCAATACTAACTGTTAGGATAGGAAGGAGATGAGATAAAAATTGGGATGTATAACCAATCTACAGAAAAAAGTCCCCAGGAATAGAGGGTATTCCTGTAGAGGTTTGGAAGCTGGGAGGGAAAAAACTGAAAGATTTGGAAGGTTTTGTTTAACGGTGTTTTAAGAGGAGTAGAAGTACCAACATCCTGGAAGAAAGTGGCAGTAGCTGTAATACCTAAAGAGGGTAAAGATCCAGTAGATCCAGCTTCATACAGGCCCATTTCAATACTAAATCATGATTATGAAGTGTTTATGTCAAAAATGGCTAAAAGAATGATAAAAATAATGCCAAAATTGATAGATATGGATTTGCATGGTTTTGTAGAGGGGAGGCAAACTTTTGACAGCACTAACGGAATACTGACAATCCAGAGGGAAGCAGAATGTAAGAAAATTCCATTGTTGTTCGTGAGTCTTTTTTTTCAGGAAATGCAAATCCTTCCATTGCCCTGCTCATAACGTCCTAGCTTGCTCTGTCAAAATTTTAAGGTTGATTAAGAGGATATATGAGGGATCAGAGGTAAAAATTTAAGTGGGTGGTTTCCTCTCTGATAATTTCTGCTTTAATAGAGGAACCAGGCAGGGGTGTCCTCTTTCGTCTTTGTTATTTGCATTATATTTATAACCCATCAGCAAAGAAAATAAGGGACTCACAAATCCAATGATATAATTGGTATGGTAGTCAAGAAAAGCTGGCTCCATTTGCAGATGATATTATTTTACACCTGACAAAACCAGAAAGAGACATTACATTGTTGTGGAACATTTTAAGACCATTTCATATCTTTTTAGGATACAAATTAATGAAGCTAAACAAATGCAATAACAGTAAATTATGTACCAGCATGTGAATTGGTTCAACAATATCCATATTTATGAGACACGATAAAATGAAGTATTTTGGGGTATGGGTTAAAAAATTATTCTGGTGTGGTAGCTAAGGATATAGGGGGAAGAGACTAAATAAAAGATAATACAAAAACTGAGAAAATGGAAGCTTTGTTATATGGATAGTAAGATACAAGCAGTTTAATTATTTTTAGTTCCATTAGACTTTTATACACAGGTCAGGCATATTTTTATCAACCAGAGGAGAGATTGTGGATAGCAGTTAATACAGTGCTGAAGGATTTTATCTGGGAGGAGAAGACATCCGGAGTCAAGTGGGATAAGCTGATTTGTCCAGTAGAACGGGGCAGATTGAGATTACCTGATTTGAAGGGGAATTTCAGAGCTACACAGTTGAGGCTCCTTTACATAGCACAAGTAGAAAACTGTAATTCAAAGTGGAAACTGATGATGCAATAAGGGTGAAGCTGAAGAAACAAGGAGAGACTGTGATTTTGGATGTAGGCCTTTAAGGACAATAACAATAATTATACAGAAGCCAACACAGGAATCGGGGAAAGGGGATTCTAAATGGGGGTTACTGCAATTAGGGATATACACAGTAGGCAAGAGGGGCTGGAATTTATTGGAGAAAACGGCAAAGGAACAAAAATATTGGGAGCAAATTACTAGAGAGGGAAAGATGATAGAATGGGAAGACACCAAGAATTTTATTTGGATTGCAGGTTAGAGGTAGCCTTCCCTATCAAGGATTGATAAAATTAATATAGGCAAAGGGAAAGAAATAGGGGGTCCTAAACAAAATACCAGCACTGGTAGAGGTTTTAGTAGAATCTAGAACAGAAGCTGCCATTAAAGAAGGAATAATTAGAGCGTATAAAATATTGCATGCTAACTATAAGAATCAATCAGAAGAAGTTAGAAAGGATTGGGAAGGAGATTGGATAAGCAATTCACAAAGAAACAATGGCAGGATATATATATATATATATATCTCCCAAGCATGCAACAAAATCTAGAAGATTTAGGATTTTTGCTTGGAAATGTTTACGTATACCCAAAGTAGACTCCAGAGAATTTTTCCTCAGGTAGACAACAAATGTTGGAGGTCTGACTGGGAAGAAAGAGGTAAATGGAAACATATTTTCTGGATGTGCGGTGAGTTGGCAGACTTCAAGGATTCCTTGCAGGATGCACTGTCGGAGATGCTGGGTGCGCGGATTGTTCTGACAAGGTAGATGTTTTTTCTGGGCTATGATACAGGATCGGAATTGCCTAGGTATGGTAAGGCCTTGCTGTGTTTAATTGGCTGCCAAAAAGCAATTACTGGAAAATAGAAATCAAAATCTAAACCATCTATACTAGAAGTAGTGAATATAGTAAAAGAGATAAAACAGTCAGAATTGAGATCTTTAGAAAAGGGTAGGAGCAAACTACATAGGAAAAATGGGAATTGTGGAACAATATATACAGGGGAGGAATGAGGTTTAAAAGAAGACAACACTTCTGAGCTATGTAATGTTTGACTGAAAATGATTGGGTAGATTATAAGTGATGTACAATGTTTGCAACTGGGAGTGCGTCATCATGGTTTGTGATGTAGAATGCTTGCAACTAGGATTGTGTCAGTGTGGTTAATTTTCATTGATATAATGTATGATTGCCTCTGTCATACGTGATGCTTGTGATGGTTTAATAAAGATGGTTCTTGTTTAAAAAAAAGGGCAGGAATTGAATAACTTATGTAATGTTACTTGGGTTGTATGATGTATAGCAGTATATGTGAAGCATAATGTTTATAAACTTGCACTTGTTATTACAGTTTGATTGTTTTTGTATAAATGTAGATTTGCCTCTGTCACAAGTGATAATTCAATAAAGATGTTTAAAAAAAAAAAGAAAAGAAAATGAACTTGCAGTTAAGTTTACTTAGTCCCTCTGAAATGTCTGTGACGCAGCAGCTCCAAATAATCTGGCTAAGTCTCCCAGTACTCAGACTCAGTAAAGGTCATCAACAAACAAGCTGCTCATAGTCTTCATTCTGGGTATCAGTATCTTACCAGTTGAGAGCAAACTTCCCTTTTAAAAACAGCTGCTTCCATTTGAACATTCTTGTTTACCATGACTCATTTCCCTGTTTTTAATAGCTCTTGCTTTATATGAAGGGATCTTCTTCTGATACTGCCCTTGCACTGCAGCTCTGCAAACCCCACCGCAACCACTAGGGGACACTTTACCACTAATTAATATAGATTTTTCTTCTTTAATGCCGCTTCAAAATTTGGCAGTATTGATAATGTTGGTATATAACTGTTTTTTTGCAGGATAGCTGTATTTTTTTGTATAAAATGTTTATGTACTTTTTCCAGTATTGAACTTTAGCAGAATGTTTATATCTTTTGTTTTTAGAATCGGGAAATGCATGATCGTATGGATCATCTTCTAGGAAGTGATATGAATCTATCAGTCTCCAGCAGTTCACGTCCATTACTGTACAGGTGAGAAAAAAATTCTGTGTGTGTGTGTGTGTGTGTGTGTGTGTGTGTGTGTGGGTGGGTGGTATTATACAGTGGATATAAAAAGTGTAGACACCCCTATTAAAATGCCAGGTTTTTGCAATATAAAAAAATGAGACTACAGTAAATCATTTCAAAACTTTTCCCACCTTTAATGTGACCTATAACCTGTACAATTCAATTGAAATCAAACAAATATGTTGGGGGAAAATATAAAAAATAAAAAAAGTACAGTAAGCTGTTTGCATAAGTGTGCATACCCTTAAACCAATGCTTTGTTGAAGCACCTTTTGATTTGTGTGTATGTGTATGTATATATACACGTGTGTGTATCTATATATATATATATATATATATATATATATATATATATATATATGTGTGTGTGTGTGTAATTTTGGTTTTGGACGAAAGCGCTTACATTAAAGATTTATTTATACTGTTATTGAGTGTTTTTATTTCCGTTCTTTCGCCTTTATCCTCGTTTTTTTGTTTTGTGGTTTTAACTTAAACTAAGAACAAGTCTTTAGTCTGAACCAGTGAAGCTAATGCATGCAATGAATTGGTGTGTTTTGTTTTCCAGTGTTATATCTGTTTACAGGAAATCCTAGCAAGATCATTAACTACTGTTTGCAGACTATTACTCATGTCTTGGAAAACTGAATGATTTTAGTGAAAAGGTATTTGATTACTATTGCATCCTAAACCAGCACCTTAACATAAAGAGATAAAGCCCTGACCAAGGCTCAAGCAGTCCAAGTTTGATTAGCATCTTGGGCTAAGGAAGAGCTGACAAGCAAGGACCATCCTTAGGGGAAAGCATGCAGTTAGACAGATCTTGTGTTGGATACCTGACATGGTTGGGGACACATGGGAGGACCATTGTCTTCAGGGCGGCAAGGAAGTTAGCCAAGTTCTCAGCAAGGCACATACATTAGCAAACCCATTTGCACATCTTTCCTTTGATGTATGGATGTGTGCAAGGGGTTGGTAAGTTAAACCGCACAAAAACGTCCTCCTCAGTAGCAGCATAATGACACCGCCCCATGGTGCCTCAATCTCCTAACAGCACTGAACACGGATCGGACAACGTCTGGTAGCATTGTGCTTGCACCGCAGGGCTACAGTTAAACTACTCCAGGTGTCAGAAAGTCTGCTGTTCAAATTTTCCCTTAGAACTAGCTGGTTTCTCAGTAGCAGCACTAAAATCTGAACCCCTGTGACTAGCACTTGCTCTGGAACCTGCTGGAAAGCACTAGGAAGCCTGAAACTGATACAAGCATTCAACTCTCCTTGTCAATAAGGAGAAATTAATCATAGGCACTAAACAGCCTATAACTGCAAAGTACCTTGCAAAGGTAAGGAAAAACAGCTCTTGTACTTTACAAAAAAAGCACCTAAACAGGCATGTCCAAGGGTCAGCTTCCAGTGATTTCTCCTGTCCACCTGGTGAATATGGGCATACTGGGGCAATGCAGAAACTGCCTCATGTACAACAACGCATGTACGACAACCCTCTCCTCCTACCACCCAACACTACAACCTGCGAGAGATGCACTTACATAGCCAAACTGAAAGCAAAGCTCTGTCCGGCCAAGATTGTGCTAGACAGTCAAGATGAGAAGGTCAACACCCGCACTACACCTCAAGCAACTCATAGCCCTTCAAAACCCACACCATCAACACCCACACATAGCAACACTAAACCCACATATGTGGAGTCCCTTAACATTAACCTGCCCAAGAAACAAGGACCACCGAAGCTGAAATGCAAACAAACACCAGTCACAATCAAAGTGACACATAGCTCACAACACCAGTGTACCACCCAGCAACAGTCCCTAAGGCAAGACAATGTACCCAACACTTTAGTCATAGGTGACTATAGTCAGGCACACTGATGTCCCACTCACCAGGCTGAACAAGGAAAAAATTACAGTCAGCTGCCTGTTGGGTGCCAGGATCCACCACATAACGCATGCACACAAGTCACTCTACAACAAGTACAAATACGACTCTGTCATTGTCCATGTTGGAGCGAATGACTTGAGACGTACCTCCCTGGACTACATGAAAAGAGACATGGAAGAGCTCTCGAATCATGTTGCCCAGGCAGGTATGACCCTAGCCCTGAGTAGCATCCTGTCTTCGTCCAGAATGATACCACAGTATAAGGACAAAATGACTGACTTCAACAATTGGCTAAGCTTCTGGTGTCATTCAAAGGGGATCCAGTATCTGTCTCCCTGGGAAGACATGATCGACAAACCACGATGCTTTGCCAGAGATGGTCTGCACCTGTCACCCCTGGGATTCAAGTTACTGGCTAAAGCTCTTGCCACCCCTATAGTGGCTTTTTTAGGCAAGGTTCAAAGGACAAAGCCACCACTTTAACAGATACAAGCATGCAAAATCTGAAGGTAATGCTACTCAATGCTAGAAATCTAAACCTCAAAATACAATCTCTCGAGGCACTCCTAAAAATGGAGAACATCAATATCTGTGCAGTAACTGAGACCTGGTTCAATGCTCCAGAGAACACCCCTGCAATACCAGGCTACAACTCTTACCACACTTTTCGGCCACAAAACCAAGACCGAAACACTAAAGGTGAAGGAGTGTCCATATTCACCAAGGATATTCCCACCTCCAGGCTAGTTGCCCAATACAATGCATCTGAAATTCTCCAGGTGCAACTGACACTAGGTAAGACTGCAATCCAAATTGTAACTTGCTACAGATCCCCCACCATGGCCCAAGATTCTCACTACACCTTTCTAAACATACTGGAAAATATTAAGATACAACCAAACACCCTAATACTGGGTGATTTCAACTACCCTGCCATTAACTGGGAAAACTACTCTGGTACCAACACCTTTTCCCAACGGTTCTTGGAATTCATAAATTCCAACACCCTGGATCAACTAATCCATTGTCCCACCAGGGGCTCCAATATCCTAGACCTGGTCATTACCAACATGGGATATAGATGCTCCACACCAGTGGTCACCCCCTCATTGGTCAGGTGTGACCATGAGCAGATCACCCTTGACATCCACATCCCACCCCCACCCCCCCAGTAAGGAAACCTCCGTAACAAACTTCTCCAAAGCCAACTTCATGCTACTGAAGTCAGAAGTGACAAACTTCATGATATCCATGCAGACGAGATCTGAAAGTTCAACTGCTGAATCCTACACTAAGGCATTGTACGAGCACATCCACCCGTGCACAAATCGTGCCATCCCAAATAGAACCAAGATGCTCTCCTCCAAAAAAAGGAAGCCAATCTGGTGGGCCCCTGCTATAAACAAACTATACAACAGAAGGAAGAAACTGTTGCAGAAAAGAGGAAAATCCCAGGATGCAAAAAAACTCCCTCACCAGCCTCAGTAAGAAGCTGAGATCCCTCATAAAATCCTCAAAAGCTAGTTACGAAAATAAAATTGCCAAAGATTCCAAAGACAACCACAAGGCATTCTATAGTTATGTCAAGAATCTAAATGGCAATGCTCAGATCTGCTCTTAGCTACAACAGAATGGCATTAAATATACTGATCCCAAGGATATTGCCAATATCCTGGCAGATCGATTTAGTGCCAACTTCACCCCCCTCTCACCCCCTAAAGGGCCCATCTCAATACCAAAAGATTGCCAAATTTCGGTAATCATGGCAACACAGGTAGAAACCGCACTCTCCAAAGCTAAGAATACAGCATCCATGGGACCAGATGACATTCCCAGGCTATGTACTACATGAACTACAAAATGAACTAGCACTTCACCTAAGTGTCATGTTTAATCATAGCCTCACCTCAAGCTTCGTACTCACTGAGTGGCGCACAGCTACAGTTATCCCATTCCACAAGAGGGGTCCACCTTGGATTCTGGAAACTACCGTCCCATCAATCTTGACGAGCCTGATCTGCAAGGGCATGGAACGCATTAGCATGGAACTTTTTAACAAAGACATTGGCAACCTTCAAACACTGAACCCCACCCAGCTTGGGTTCGTGAAGGGCCGATCTTGTCTCCTGAACCTGATTGACTTCTTTGAATCGGTCTCCAGAGCTGTAGACGAGGGTAAGGTGGTCCACACAGCCTATCTGGACCTCGCCAAGGCCTTCGACACCATCCCCCACTCAGGAATCATAGATAAACTTACTAAGCTGGGCATAAATCCCTACGTCACTCGATGGGTTGCCAACTGGCTTACTGACAGAACCCAGACTGTAAAAGTAGCCAACTCCAAATCCAGCTCCAGACAAGTGGAGTACCTCAGGGTTCAGTCCTGGGACTGCTCTTGTTTGGCATCTACTTCTCTGAAGTACAGGCCCAGCACTAAGAGACTTTGGCTAACAGAGTTCGCAGATGACTGCAAACTGGGAGCCATTATTGAATCCCCAAATAATGTGGATATTCTACAAAAGGGCATTACAGAAACAGATACTTGGTGCCAGAGCCATGGGCTCAAGCGTAATGCCAAGAAATGCATAGTTATCCCCTTTGGAAAAAACATGTACCCATGAATTACCACATAGGTGGCAGTACACTAAACATCGAAAGTGTGATGAGACACTTGGGGACACAGGTGGACAGTGGTCTCAACTTCGATAACCACATCGCCACAACAGTCAGGAAATCCTTCTATGTGGCACACCTCATAACTAAGGGCTTTTGATCCAGAAAAAAGGAGGTCATTGTCCCACTGTACTCATCCCTCATTAGACCCATTATAGAGTATAACGCCCCATTTGGTATGTACCTCACAAGACATCTGCAACAGCTAGAAAGGCCGCAGAAATACTTCACTAAAAGAATCAGAGGCCTAAAGCAGATGCCATATGCTGAGCGTCTAAAAAAACTCCAGCTATACTCTGTGGCATATCGTCTACTCAGAGGCTGTCTCTGCTTAACATACAAGGTCATGTCAAACCCTGAGCTGTTGGACATGCTCCACTTAATGAAATCCCAATTCCTCAGAGCCACACGCTCCAGGCGTCTAAACCTTGTCATCACAATGAACAAAACATGCTGGAGGGATAGGTTCCTGATCCAGAGACTCCCCATTACTCTGGAATAGACTGCCCATACATGTCAAGCAGAGCGCCTCCTTGGCCCTCTTCAAAAGGAACCTTGATGATTGGATGGGAGATGGGAAATTCACCCAGGGGATCATGTCAGTCGCCCTGCTAGACAGGGGTCCAGGGAAGTAAATACTGTGGAAAGAAATAGCCAGGGAATTGTTATGGCTAGACTTGTATAGGCCCTAGGGCCGATAGCCTAGTACCAACCTATGAACCTATAAGAGTGTAGTCTGATTCAGTAGACCTGTTGAATGAAGAGATTCTCCCAGGAGCACCCAGGCATCAGGTGTGTGTGTGTGTGTGTGTGTGTGTGTGTGTGTGTTGGGGAGGGAGATTAAGATTGCATCCTCTTGACTGATTAACTGTGTGGTTACAGTATATATGTTACATATTTTCACCATACACACAAAAATTTAAGCCACATTCTCAAACATATACAACTTAAGTTGATTAGACTGCAGTGTCGGCCTTAAGTTTATACTAGGGAATCTTTGAATCCCAGGTTACCCTTGTAAAGGAACTTTTGGCTTATAAGACTAACTTGGCTAGCAAAAAATAAATTGCAGGTAAGTCTTCTGACTCCTGAAACTGCTGACATTTTTAATTCCATAGCCTGTGTGACCTTGGCTTGACTGATTAGGTATGTTGTAGCTTGAGTTGTTTACACAGCATATCTCTTAAGTGGGTTCTGTTTTTTCACTATGGAATGTTTTCAGTGCTGTTAAATCTCTGCAGTTTTAGATCCTGTTTCATCTGTCCATCTAATATGACAGTTTGGTACCAAGCAGTTTCTCAGATCTGATCCAGCCATTCAGGGTTGCTGTAATGCCTCAACCTCCTGCAAACTTTACCCACAATCCCCTCAACTGTTATGTTAGCACATTTTTGAAAGTTTTATCTATGATAAGAGTGGGCTTAACCCCTGCCACCCCCCTCCACACACACACACAAAAAAAATGCTCATGATGTGTATTGTCTGAACACCATAATATGAAGTGTTCTTTTCACAAGGAATTTGGACCCTGTCCCCTAGCAGACAGAAGATCTATGCTGATTATTAAAGGCCTTCTTGCTGAGCAAGCATAAAGGCAAGAAAAGAAAAAAAAAAGATTAAAAAAAAAAAAAAAAAAAAAGGATAAAGAAACAGGGAGAGTAGAAAGTATAGGAATGGAGACCAGGCTTCCTTTTCTTATCCTAAGTAAAGAGGAGAATGTTTTTCTTCCTCAGTGCCAAAACACAAATCCCCTACCCTAGAGACATTTGTGATTAGGAACAAGTAACCAATCAAGTCTATTAGTTGACAGTCCTCTGAGAGAACTTTCCTTTCTTCATTCCACAGCTCCCTCAACATCTATAAAATGTCTGAGATTGTTTAAAAGTACTTCAGAAGCAGATTGGGAACCTATGTTGAGGGCTTTCCTTAAGACGCAGATGAAGCCATATACCTTCCCTTGATTGGCCCTCTTTAACTTTTAGCTCCTTTTCTGGTGCCATTCTCTGTGTTGATAGCATCGCAGCCAACATTCTACCCAGATCCTGTTTCTTTGCCACAGGTAACTATCCCAGTGCTGGTGCTAAGAGTTTCACATCTGACTTGTTCAATGCCAGTCCATTTGGTGTCAAGTGGGTCTCCGATCTGAATACTCAGTGATGAGTCCTCTGCACTGCCTGTAGTTTCAACTCACTTAGAACAGTTTTTGTTGTCTGGGTACTCGGCATTCAAGCCTGTAGTAACTCTCTCTGCCTTAAAGCTGGTTCCTCTGTATCAGGGTCTCTGTCTCTGGCACCACCCACCTTTGCCTCAGTTGGAGAGGAGTCAATTCAGAGTACAGGGTGTTCAGTGCAGAAACATTTCAGGCCAATCAACAGGAATTCCCTTAGCACCAACTCCACCCCTAGGTGCTCCTCCATCAGCTATTACCCCATTTATCAATGTTTCCAGGGACAGGGCAAACACATATCCATTGGAGATGTGCTGGCAGTGCAGTCTGACTCTTTCAGGGACTTTGACTAATTACAGCCAGAGATTCCTAGGAAAAGAACATGTAAGAGGAAACCTATAGACTCCCCACTGGAGTCAATAACCTCTGACACTGACTTGGATGAAAGAGGAGGATATTCATAGTGTTTCACTGTTGCAGTCATTACTCTTGGGTTATCCTTCTGGCAGGCCACCCGCAGTCAGCCCGAATTCTAAAGTCCTGGTCCGGCGTCGGTTGCTGTCGCCTCTTCCCTGACGTCAGTGCACCAGGGGTATAAAAGATGCAGCCAACGCCATTTTCTTCAGTCTTTCTTGCCACACGTTCCCAGAAGCAAAAGCAGGTCGCAAGTGCCGGTCGGCCGACTCCTGAGATTTTCAAAATCGAATTTCAGATCCGAAGTCTTCATTAAAGCTAAGTACCCCATTGGGGAAACTTTTTTTCGTGCTCCAGACCGATGTCAGAAAAAGTTAACAATTGTATTTCTCGTGGGAAGCAAATACCTCATAAGGATTTTCATTCTTACTGTATTCCTTGCCTAGGCCCTGATCACAACATTGCTAGCTGTCAGTTTTGTGCTAGATTTAACCAACGCACTATTAAGCATCGGTACGATTTTGCCTTTCATTATTTTGGCTGAAGGTTTAATTATATAATGCCGTCGGAACAGCCGACGACCGGAGTTTATAAAAAGTGCAAGGAAAAGGACAGGCATCTGAGGTCCAAAACCGATGATGAGGCCCCCGCTAGGCCAGTCGCCGGTTCTCAGTGAGGAGCTTTCACAGCCCCTGATGCCCGCTACCTCAGAGCCACAGGCTGCTTCCGACTCCCACGTGGAGCCGACTAGGCCTCTGGATACTCAAGGTATTGGACTCTCGGAAACTATTCCCTCAGATGGGTCCAGAGCCGCTGAGCAGGCATCGGCTTCTGAGGGTGTTTTCAGACCTACACAATTATATGTCAAGCCAACCTCAGCTTCAAAGACTAAAACAGCTCTAAAGACAAAGAAACAAGTACAGCATTCTCCTGGACAGAATTCCATGCCTAAGAAACAGATGCTTAAAATGGCCGAAGACCTAATTACATTGATCAGGTGTTCCCATCCCCCTCCTGATAAGAGGCCTAGGAAAGAGACAGAATATGACTCTTCTGATAAGGTTTCAATTTCCTCTGATTCCTCTTCTGAACAGGGATACTCTTTCCCTCGCTATGAGGATTCTGATGCTGAAGAATCTATTCCTTCAGCCTCTCCTCCTGAGGATTATTCTTTTGGGGAAACCCTACATACCATGAAGGGAGCATTTTCACTGGGAGAGCCAAGATTACTCAGAATCTAAGAAAAGGCTCAGAGACTTTGTTTTACTACCTCAGCACAGACCTCTTGCTATTCCACCTGTTCTAGACATTGTAGATGATGATGTATTTTCAGAGTCCGGCCTGTCCCCTGACTCTTTACCCCCTGCACCTGCTACGCCAGACAGATACTACAGGGTTCTGGATTCTCATAAATTTCTATATAAAAACCCTGCTGCTGACCTAGAAACTATATCTCAGGGTCCCAAAGGGGTCAAGGCTTCCACTGCAAGAAACCCTGTCCCCTCTGATAGGGATTCTAGGGCACTGGACAGATGGGGGAAAAATGTTTACACTTCTGCTATCTTGGCTGTAAGGGCTTTAAATTGTCAGTTTCATATGCTTAAATATCAGCAATACTTAATGTCACTGCTTAAACAGAAAATGTTGACAAATTCTGAATGTTCTGATAACAAGGAAATGCAGGATTTATTGCATGCAGCTGAACAAGTGGGAAAGCATACTTTGCAATGTGGTTTTGATTCATTGGAGGCCTCTTGCAGGGCCGCTGTTACGGGTTCTGTCATTAGAAGGCATGCTTGGTTAAAGGAACAGAATCTGCCTGATCATGTTAAAGCAAAATTATTGGATGCTCCATTACAGCATGATACTTTGTTTGGTGTTAAAGGCAGAAGAGGTGTTGAAGAAATGGAGGATAAAGCGAAATCCATGCAGACAGTTAAGGATTTCCTACAGGTACAGCCAGCCAGATTTAGCAGGAACTGGCCTACAAAGAATTGGTCCCTTCCAGTGTCAGATAGGCCACAAAGAGGCAGATACAGATGCCCCAGAGGCAGATCTCAGCCCCAAGGCTCATACAGGCCTAAACAATGGGTGCTTCTACCTCCAAAAGCGGAGAAGACAAATTACAACCATACAGGAAACAGTCCCAATGACTTTCCTCTGCCAGAACCAAGCACTTATCTTTTGGCAGCCCCCTTAGAGGGAAAACTAGCACTTTTTTCACCAAATTGGCACATGATTACCCAGGACAAATGGGTCTTGAACATGGTGTCTCAGGGCTACAGGTTCCACTTTCACACCCTGCCAAGGGCAAAAGGTATGCCAGACCTGCCACACAATCAATGGGCAGAGGTGCAAAAGCAAGTGTCACCCCTCATGGACATGAGGGCCATTCAACAAGTACCACAACAAGAGCAGGGACAAGGATTTTACTCGAGACTTCTCTTGGTGCCCAGAAAGGACAAAGCCTTGAGACCAATACTGGACCTGTCTAGTATAAACACTTTTCTGGATGTTCCAAAATTCAAAATGTTGACTGCAGCAGCTACTGCCCAGGCTGGGCAAGAAGTCTTGGTTCTTAACTTTGGACCTAAAAGAGGCATACCTGCATGTCCCAATCAGACAATCTTGCAGAAGATACCTCAGATTCATAGCTGGCTCAATGCACTACCAATTCTCTGCACTGCCCTTTGGCTTATCTACTGCGCCCAAGGTCTTCACAAAATGCCTGGCACCAGTAATTGCATTTTGCAGACAAAGAGGAATTCAAATATATCCTTACTTGGACGACTGCCTTATTCAAGCAGGGAACAAAGACATTCTACTACAGCATACGGCGTTTGTAAAAAGATTACTAATTTGCCTAGGGTACACAGTAAACGAAAAAAAATCAAAACTAGTACACCCTCTCAAGAGATAATATTCCTGGGTGCAAGCTTAAATACAACTGTCCAGATGGCTTCTCTCATGCCAGACAAACAAAGGCAACTGACTCCTTACTTCAAAATGTTGGCAACAAAGACCCAGTTATCTGCAAGGAAAATCCTGCAGGCTTTGGGCTTCATGGCATCCTGCATTCTGCTAATTCCATAAGCCAGACTGCATATGAGGAAACTACAATGGTATCTAAAAAGTGTTTGGACTCAACATTGCCACAGCCTGGAAACATTAATTACTCTCATTCCCTGCCTGCAACAGGAGTTTCGATGATGGGCACAGGCCTGTCACCACAAGGGACAGCCATTCACTTTACCCACAGCCAGGCAGACACTAACAACGGATGCATCAGATTATGCCTGGGGGGCCCACATGGCAGGAAAATGTATTCGGGGCACATGGCCCACAAGCCAGATGCATTTTCATATGAATCAAAAATAGATGCTAGCTGTTCAGAATGCCCTGACAGCTTTCAAGGATCTACTTCATCCAGGACAACTATTGGTAAAGACAGACAATACTACAGTCATGTGGTACATAAACAAGCAGGGAGGCACACGTTCCTATCCCCTCTGCAGACAAGCCATGATTTTGTGGGACACAGCATTGACTTATCAAGTCCACTTGCAAGCACAATTCCTGTCAGGAAAATTAAATACTCTGGCAGACGAACTAAGCAGAAACCTCATGGATCCCATGAGTGGAAACTGGATCCACAAGTCTTCAGCATGATAAGGAATAAATCTATTTGCCTCCCCTCACAACTGCCAATTACAGAGATTCTGCACAAGGATTTGTCACAAGCAAGCATGGAAAGTGGATGCCCTATCCTTCAGCTGGAAAAACTTAACGGTATATGCCTTTCCTCCACTGCCTCTCCTCCCCAAGGTACTCCTAAAGGTCAGACAAGAGAAGCCAAAAATGATACTGATTGCCCCAGACTGGCCACGCCAGCACTGGTACCCAGTCCTAAAGAACTTGTCTCAAGGTTCAGCCTGGACATTGCCTCAAACTTCTCACTTACTGACCCAACAAAACAATCAGATCCTGCACAGCCAACTCAGGACCTTAAATATGGCAGCATGGCGGATAATGTAGCCATTCAGAACACTCCTCTTTCAAAAGCTGTTATGGATGTTATCTTAGCGGCCAGGAGGCCCAGTACCAGAAAATCTTATGCAGAAAAATGGAAGAGATTCTGTGCTTGGAACCAGGAACAAGGAATTGACACGTTTTTACCAAATATTCCTCAGATTTTACAATACTTAACTGAGATGCTGGACAAAGGCCTATCCTTTTCATCAGTTAAGAATCATGCCTCTGCCATTTCAGCCCATTACAATACGGAACCACCTATCTTTTCTCATCCTTTAATAAGGCAGTACCTCAGAGGGGCCAGAAATATAAGACCTCCAAGGAGAGCACCAGTACCTGCATGGGACCTCAATTATGTCTTGGAAAAACTCACACTGTCTCCTTTTGAGCCAGCCACAACAGCTGATATAAAATTCTTATCCTGGAAAACAGCTCTGCTCCTAGCAATAAACTCTGCAAGACGAGTCTCGGAGTTACAGGCACTCATGGCTGTGGAACCTTTCATCATTTTCCATCCAGACAGGGTTTCTCTGAGGCGAACCCTACATTTATGCCTAAGCTGGTGTCCAGTGTGGCCCTTAACCAAACCATTCACTTGCCTGCCTTTTATCCAAACCCACAGAACAAGGGTGAGAGACTTCTGCATTCTTTGGACATACACAGACAGCTACGCTTCTACTTGGACAGAACTAAAGCTTTTAGAAAGACTGAGCAACTTTTAGTGGCATATGCTGCAGGATCACAAGGAAAGGCTATCTCAAAACAGACTATTTCAAAATGGATAGGCCATTGCATTCGTTTCTGCTACTCACAGCATGGCAAATGAGTGCCTAAGGGCATTAGGCCACATTCCACCAGAGCAGCAGCCACTTCAGCAGCCTTCCTCAGAGGAGTACCAACCAAAGACATCTTAGAGGCTGCAACTTGGAGTTCAGTGCACACTTTTACAAAGCACTACCACTTACCTCTCTGCTCTAAATCCACAGCAGGCTTTGCCACTGCAGTTCTGCAGGGCCTCATAGCCTCTCCTAATCCTATTTAGCCCAGACACCCATCCTCAGCTTTGGGATTTAACCCAAGAGTAATGACTGCAACAGTGAAACACGATGAACATAGTACAGTTGTGTACCTACCATAAATGTAGATGTTCAAGTGTATTCACTGTTGCAGTCCAGGTTACCCTCCCTTCATCCCCCTTTCATTTGCTGGGTCTTATCTGTACTTCTCTATTCTATACAACCTATGTGTTGTGTTTGCTTGTAGATGAAGGAAATGTTTACTTTAGTGCATGCATGTTTATTGGCATAATCTATTTAGCCTACCCTTTTGAGGGCACCTGACATCTGGGGCAAGAAAAACTGAAGAAAATGGCGTCTGCTGCATCTTTTATACCCCTGGCGCACTGACGTCAGGGAAAAGGCGACAGCAACCGATGCCGGACCAGGACTTTGGAATTCGGGCCGACTGCGGGTGGCCTGCCAGCAGGATAACCCAAGAGTAATGACTGCAACAGTGAATACACTCGAACATCTACATTTATGGTAGGTACACAACTGTACTTTCCCCCTTTTCCCTTCCAGAAGATATCACTTTTGGCAAAGTCCTAGAATTGATAAAACAGAGAGGATCCTGACATGTGACCCACCTTCTCAGGACAAGAAAGTGTTCCTTGAGGCATATAGCTCTGCTTCTTCCTCCAGGGTGATCCCTCTTGCGCACCATCTTATAGATTTGGTTTCCAGGAGGGCATGGCACGAACCAGCCACTGAAGAGGCCATTCCAGGGAAGCCAGATGCTAAATTCACATAAAGATAGGAGTAACTGGTTAAAAGGTCCACTGGTGGACTTCACCATTACAGCAACCAATATAAGGGAACTCACAAATGAGTCCCCCTTTTGTCCGTCCCCCTAATAAAGAGTCTTAAGGCAGTAGGATGGAAAAGCATGCTTGCACCTGTAGCACCTTTGCCATAATGGTGTTAAATTAATTAATCCACATGAACTATCTAGCAAAACAAGCTGTGGATAGCTACGGTCAACTCAAGAGTCTACCTAACAGCTGCAGACCACCCTGAACATCATGTTCAGCATTACAAATCTATGCATGCGGCTTTACCATAGTGCAGCTGATGGAGCAGCCAAAGCAGCAGGCATTGGTCTTGGTTATGAGACACCATGTTTGGCCCCATTGTGAGATTTTGTTGACAATTTCAGAGGATCCTTTACCAACACCCCCTTTAATGGGTCCTTCCTCTTTAGAGCAGTGGTAAAAGTGAAGCTCACCGGGTGTGAGTAAGATGGAAAAAATGCTGTCTGCAGTGGGAGTCGAGTTTGTAAACCCTCAGAAACCCTTAAAAAGGAATCAGAATGGTTCAAAAGATTCCAGTATCAACATTTGACACTTTCTTGGACAGGGCAGCTGTGGCAGAGGCAGCCTGTTTAATGGACACTTATCACAAATCAGAGATCCCCTAGAATCATGGGTACAAGGAACCCTTCCAACCAGCACCCTTGAGGGTTTGACAGACTGTCCCTATCTGAAAGTCTGTGAGTGATTATGGCCATCCCACAGGACAAATGGGTGCAAGATATATCCAGAGACTGATGTTCTTCGTGTTTCACTGTTGCAGTCATCACCTGTGGGTTATCCCTTCTGTGGTAGCCGCCAGCCCAAATACCACAGTCAATGTTTTTTTTGCATCTACTACTGTCGCTTGCTGGCTGACGTAAGGTTGTCAGTGCTATAAAGGAAGGCAGCCGACGTCATTACATCAATCTTTCTTGCCGTGGAGCCCATAGCAAAAGCAGTTCGCAAGAGTGCCGGTCGGTTGCTACCAGAATTTTGACTTTCAGCTGAAAATGTCTAAAGCTAAATACCCTGTTGGGGATCCTTTTTTCTTGCAGTAACCGATGTCCAAAAAAGTTAACAATTGTCTTGCCTGTGAAAAGCAAATACCACACCGAGACTTCTACTCATACTCCGTCACTTGTTTAGACCCAGATCACGACGTCCCCATTGCCGGTTCTCTGCCCTCTTTAATGCAAGAACCATTCATCATAGAGCTCTTATTGTAGCCAGGGATTTTCGTCTTCTGTCTTTGCATTTCAAAATGGCATCAGTCAGCCAACCATCCGTAGGCATTCCGAAGAAAGGTAAGGATAAAGATAGAGACAGACCACACAAGGCCAGGCCTTCCGACGACTCTATTGCTAAGCAGGTCAGTTCTCCGGAATTCAGTGAGGTGCTTTCGCAGCCCCTGATGCCTGATTCGATACCTTCACAGGCCTCCTATGAGACCCTTTCAGAGTCTGGTATGCCGCAGAAATCTTCGTCTTTTGAGCCTTTGGTTGTCTCTGCCTTGGTTGGGTCCGGAACCGCGATGCAGGCACCGGCTTCCAAGGAGGCCTTTCGCACTACCGATTCCAGACAAAAAAAGTAGAGTTGTGTACACTAAATGTAGATGTTCGAGTGTATTCACTGTTGTAGTCATCACATTTGGGTTATCTGTCTGCAGGTAGCCCTCAGTCGGCCTGAATACCAGAGTCTTGAGATTTCTTCATCAGACACTGTTGCTTCTTCCATGATGTCCGGTCGTCAGGGGTATAAAACATGCAGCCGACACCATTACATCAGTTTTTCTTGCCCCAGATGTCAGGTGCCCCCAAAATAGGAAGCAATTATATGGTATGGAAGACCCCCAGCAAAAAGCAAGTACACATGATATAAGATATGCCAAACAAAAAAGATAGGTAGAAGTAAAGAGAAGTCAGTGGGCTGGAGGGAGGCTAACCAAGACTGCAACAGTGAATACACTCGAACATCTACATTTATGGTAAGTATACACAACTGTACTATGTTCTTCGTGTTTCACTGTTGCAGTCATCACATTTGGGTTGATTCCCAAAGCTACGGGAAGGGTGGAGGTAGTTAAGATTAGGGCTGGCAATCAGGCCCTGTAAGACTGCTGTGGCAAATCCAGCTCTGGATTTAGAAAAGATAGGTAAGTGGTAATGCTTGGTGAAAAGTGTGTACAAAGCTCCAGGTTACAGCTAACAGGATGTCCCCTGAGGAATGCTGTAGAAGTTGATGTAGCCCTAGTAGAATGTGTTCTGATCCCCTGTGGGGTAGGTTTCCCATGATGCTTGTAGCAGAAATGGATACAGTGTACTATCCATTTAGAAATGGTTTGCTTTGAAATGGCCTTGCCCTCTGCCCCTGCAGCAAAGCTGACTAGCAGCTGGTCGGATTTTCTGAAAGGATTAGTCCTGTCCATATAGAACCTGAGCTGCCTGTGCAAATCCAGAGAGTGCAGGATCCTTTTCCCTTTATTCTGAGGATTAGGGAAAAAAGTTGGCAAATGAATGGATTGGTTTAAAGTTGCACTAAATACCACCTTGGGCATAAATGATGTGTTAGTCCTGAGGGAGACCCTGTCCACATGGAAGATAATGAAGGGCTCCACGGCCATAAGGGCCTGCAATTCAGACACTCTTCTTGCTTGAAGTGATGGCTAGAAGTAAAGCTGTTTTCCATGAGAGGAATTTTAACTCAGCTGTAGCAGCAGGTTCAAAGGGCGGAAGCGTGAGCTTTTCCAATACAAAGTTAAGGTCCTAGGCAGGAGTGGGAGCTCTCCTGGGGGGGTCTTAAATTCTTGGCTTCTCTCAGGAACTGTTTGAGGATGAGAGAAAAGGGGTGGCTCAGTATTATAATGAGCTGAGATGGCAGAGGCATGAGTCTTAATTGAAGAGAAGGATAGGCCTTTGTGGAGCCTTTCTGTTAAGTAATCTAGTATATGAGGTAAGTTGGGTGCAGTTTTGTCCATTCCCTGAGACTGGCTCCAGGAGCAGTATCTTTTCCACTTTTCTCAATAGGATTTTCTAGTACTAGGCCTCCTTGCCGCAAGAATGACATCCAGCACCTGCTTACTGAGAGTTGCTGGTGAAGAATTCAGCCTGCTAGGTTCAGGGTCTGTAGCTGAGGGTGCAGAATCTGGCCCACCTGCTGGGACAGCAGGGAAGGAGTCTGAGGCAGGTGCCATGGTGGCAGCACTGTCAGGCTGCGCAAAAGAGGGTACCAGTGCTGGCGTCGCCAGTCTGGTGCAATCAGGATTGTTTTTGGCTTGTCCTGTTTGATCTTTAGCAGAACCTTCTAGAGGAGGGGCAGAGGGGGAAAGGCATAGACTGAGAGGTTTTCCCAGGTGAAGGACAGGGCATCCACGTTCCAAGCTTGGCTATGGGGAGTTCTGGTGCAATATTTGCTCAATTGATAGATGTTCTTCGTGTTTCACTGTTGCAGTCATTACATTTGGGTTATCTGCCTGCAGGTAGCCCTCAGCCGGCCTGAATATCAAAGTCTTGGATTCCTGCGTCTGTCCATTCTTCCATGACGTCAGGTCATCAGGGGTATAAAACATGCAGCCGACTTCATTACATTAGTCTTTCTTGACGCGCGGTGCCGGAAGCAGAAGCAATTCCCAAGTGCCGGTCGTCCGACTCCTGAAATTTTCATTTTCAAGTTTCAGAACCGAAGTCTTCAACTAAAGCTAAGTACCCCGTTGGGGAAACATTTTCTTGCTCTAAACTGATGTCAGTAAAAATCAGTAATTGTATTTCTTGTGGAAAGCAAATACCTCATAAAGATTTTCATTCGTACTGTATTCCTTGCCTAGGCCCTGACCACGACGTACCTCACTGTCTGTTTTGTGCCTTATTTAAACCACGAACTATTCATCGTCTGTATATTTTCACTTCTAAATATTTTGGTGCTCGGTTCAATTATCCAGATACGTCTTCAGTAAGCCACCAGACTACCGAGATTCTGAAAAAACGCAAAGATAAAGACAGAGATAGGATGCCTAGGTCCAAAGCTGCCGACGATGCTTCTCCTAAGCTAGTCACAAGGTACTCAGTGAGGTGCTTTTGCAGCCCCTGATACCCGCTACTACAGATTCGCAGGCCTCTACTGAGACCCAATCGGAGTCCGGTATGCCACGAGATGCTTCAACTGTGGAACCTGCGGATGTCTCTACCTTGGATATAAAAATATATTTTTAGTTCAACATGCACTTTAATTAATATGGATATGAAATGGATTGTTTCTTATATGTATATGAAAGAATGGTTTCTAAATAGGGTAGGTTGTACTTTCAGTTTCTACCTTTAACATATTGGTATACAATTTAAAATAATGTAATGAGTTTTGAATAGTATAACATATATTTTTATATTTTAGATATCTGTACTTCTATTTTTAATATGTTTTAACATCCTATAACATGTTCAAACATTTATAATATATTTTCTATCTTTAATAATGTATTATATGTTGTATTTAAATGATTAGTTATTTATTGCTAACAAGGGGATATTTACTGATTATGTAACTTAATTGGCATTTGACATATATTTAAAGGTTTTAAGGCTTGGTTTGGATTGTCTGAAGATGTCAGAGCACTAGCTCTGACGAAAGTGCTCACAATTAAAGTTTTCTTGACTTGCTTACAGCTTGCTTGGCCATATTCATTTGACAACTTACTTCAAACTAGTGGCCACAAAAACCCTGCTGTCTGCAAAGCAAATTCTGCAAGCCTTGGGGTTCATGGCCACGTGCATTCTACTAATTCCATATGCAAGACTGCATATGAGGAAACTACTACTTCTTCTTTCAGCTTTTTCCCAGTTAGGGGTCGCCACAGCGGATCACCTGTCCGCTCATGATTGGCATTGGAGTTTTACGGTGCCGAGTTGCCAGCCCGGCATCCAACCTTCCACAGAAGACGCACACACGTACGCACTCACACTTAGTGCCAATTTAGAGTGTCCAATCCACCTACAGCATGTCTTTGGGATGTGGGAGGAAACTGGAGCACCCGGAGGAAACCCATGCAACCACGGGGAGGACATGCAGACTGCGCACAGAAGGCACCCCAGCTGAGGATCGAACTGGAGAACCTCATATGAGGAAACTACAGTGGTATCTAAAAAGCCTATGGTGTCAACATTCTCAGGATTTAGAAGCAATGATTCCTATCACACCTTGCCTGCGGCTAGAATTCCTTTGGTGGGCAGAGGCCTGCCACCAGAACAAGAGACTGTCATTCACTCTACCCCCTGCCACCCAAACCTTAACAACAGATGCATCAGACTATGCATGGGGGGCTCACCTGGCAGGGACGTGCATTCAGGGCAAATGGACCACAAGTCAAATGCACCTGCATATCAGTCAAAAAGAAATGTTAGCTGTACAGAATGCTCTGACAGCCTTCAAGGACCACATTCTTCCAGGACAATAAATGGTAAAGACGGACAACACCACTGTAATGTGGTACATAAACAAGCAGGGGGGTACCCATTCCTATCCCCTCTGCAGACTAGCCATGGCTCTGTGGAACACAGCCTTGAGCTACCAAGTGCATCTACAGGCTCAATTCCTGCCAGGAAAACGAAATACACTGGCAGACGAGACGAACTAAGCAGAAATCTCATGGACCCACACGAGTGAAAACTGGAACCAAAGACTTTCAACATGTCGATAAACAAATGGGGGAGCCCAGATTTAGACCTGTTTGCTTCCCCCCACAACTACCAATTGGACAAATTCTGCACAAGGACTCCCCACAAGCTAGCTTGGAAAGTGGATGCTCTGTCCTTCAGCTGGAAAAATCTGTCAGTTTATGCCTTTCCTCCTCTGCCTCTCCTCTCCAAAGTACTACTAAAGATCAAGCAGGACAAACCAAGAATGATATTGATTGCACCAGACTGGCCACGCCAACACTGGTACCCCCTCTTGCGCAGTATGTCACAGCCCCATGGCACCTGCCTCAGACCCCTACCCTGCTTCAGACCCTGAACCTGGCAGCCTGGCTAATTACCTAATGTCTCTGTTACCATCCCTCAGTAAACAAGTGTTGGATGTCATTTTGGAGGCAAGGAGGCCTAGTACTAGAAAATCTTATGCTGAAAAATGGAAAAGATTCCGTGCCTGGAACCAAACTCAAGGGATGGCCACAGCAGCGCCCAATTTACCTCAGATTCTTCAATACTTAATTGAGGTGCTTTACAAGGGTCTTTCCTTTTCCTCCATCAAAATTCACACCTCAGCCATTTCAGCTCATTACAACACAGAACCACACCTCTTTTCCCACCCACTGCTCAAGCAGTTTCTCAGAGGGCCAAAAATTTAAGACCACCCAGAAGAGCCCCAACTCCAGCCTTGGACCTTAACTTTGTATAGGAAAAACTCACTCTGCCTCCTTTTGAGCCAGCTGCAAGTGCAGAGTTAAAATTCCTTTCTTGGAAAACAGCTTTCCTTTTAGCAATCACTTCAAGAAGGGTATCTGAATTACAGGCCCTTATGGCAGTGGAGCCTTTCATCATCTTTCATGGGGACAGGGTGTACCTCCGGACCAATCCTTTCTTCATGCCCAAAGTGGTATCCAGTGTGGCTCTTAATCAATCCATTCATTTGCCAACCTTCTTTCCTAATCCACAGAACAAAGGGGAACAGATACTGCACTCCTTAAATGTGCACAGACAACTTAGATTTTACTTGGACAGGACTAAACCTCAAAGAAAATCTGAACAACTGTTGGTGCCATTTGCTGCAGGGGCAGAGGGGAAGGCTATTTCAAAGCAACCCATTTCTAAATGGATAGGCCATTGCATTCATTTCTGCTATAAGCATCATGGAAAACCTATCCCACAGGGGATTAGACCCCATTCAACCAGGGCTGCATCTACCTCTACAGCCTTTCTCAGAGGTGTCCCTACCAGAGACATCCTAGAAGCTGCTACATGGAGTTCTGTACATACTTTGACCAAGCATTGTCATTTGCCAGTTCCCTCTAAATCCAGAGCTGGCTTTGCCACTGCAGTCTTGCAGGGCCTTATAGCTGGTCCTAATGCTGTTTAAATTCCTCCTCCCATCCTTAGCTTTGGGAATCTACCCAAATGTGATGTCTGCAACAGTGAAACACTAAGAACATAGTACAGTTGTGTACACTTACCATAAATGTAGATGTTCGAGTGTATTCAATGTTGTAGTCCTGGATGTTCATCGTGTTTCACTGTTGCAGTCATTACACGTGGGTTATCCTGTTGGCAGGCTAAACGCAGTCAACCAGAGTTCCAAAGTCTAGGTCCAGCGTCGGTTGCTATCATCTCTTCCCTGATGTCAGTGCGCCAGGGGTATAAAAGATGCAACTGACGCCATTTTCTTCAGTCTTTCTTGCTGCGTGGTGCCCGAAGCAAAAGCAACTTTGCAAGTGCTGGTCGGCCGACTCCTGGGATTTTCTAAATCGAGTTTCAGAACCGAAGTCTACAATAAAGCTAAGTACCCCATTGGGGAAACTTTTTCTTGCTTCAGACCGATGTCAGTAAAAGTTAACAATTGTATTTCTTGTGTTAAGCAAATACCTCATAAGGACTTTCACTCTTACTGTATTCCTTGCCTAGGCCCTGACCACGACGTCACTAGTTGTCGGATTTTGTGCTAGATTCAACAAACTCACTATTAAGCGTCGGTTTGAGTTTGCTTCACATTACTTTGGCCGGAGGTTTAACTATATAATGCCGTCGGAACAACCGACTGGAATTCATAAAAAACGCAAAGACAAGGAAAAGGACAGGCATCTGAGCTCCAAAACCGATGACGAAGCCTCTTCTAGGCCAGTCTCCGGTTCGCCGGTTCTCAGTGAGGCTCTTTCGCAGGCCCCTGACACCCACTACCTCAGAGCCACAGGGCGTATCCGACTCCCACGTGGAGACACCTAGGCCTCTGGAAACTCAAGGTATTGGGCCTGCGGAAACGATTCCCTCAGATGGGTCTGGAGCCGCTGTGCAGGCATCAGCTTCTGAGGGTGTTTTCAGACCTTCGCAGCTTACTATTAAGTCCCCTGCACCAGCCAAGGCAAAGTCAAAATCACCATTAAAGACAAGAAAACAAGTACAGCATTCTCTAGGACAGTCATCCATGCCAAAGAAACAGATGCTTAAAATGGCCGAAGATTTAATTACTTTGATCAGGGGTTCCCTTCCCCCTCCTGATAAAAGGCTTAGGCAAGACACTATGATTCCTCTGACCAGGTTTCTATTTCCTCTGATTCCTATCAGGGATACTCTCTCCCTCCCTATGAGGATTCTGATGCAGGAGAATCTATACCTTCAGCCTCTCCACCTGAGGATTATTCTTTTGGGGAAACCCTGCACACCGTGAGGGAGAATTTCCATTGGGAGAGCCAGAATTATTCTGAATCCAAGAAAAGGCTCAGAGATTTTCTTTTACTGCCTCAGCATAGGCCCCTGGCTATCCCCCATTGTGGTTGATATTGTTGATGATGTTTTCTCTTAATCCAGTTTGTCTCCTGATTCTTTACCCCCTGCACCAGTCAAGCCAGACAGGTACTACAGGGTCCCTGACTCTCATAACTTTCTTTATAAAAATCCTGCTGCTGACCCAGAAACTATTTCTCAGGGCCCCAAAGGGGTTAAGGCTTCCACTGCAAAAAAAATCCTGTTCCCTCTGACAGAGATTCTAGAGCTCTGGATAGATGGGGGAAAACAGTTTACACTTCTGCTACTTTGGCTGTAAGGGCTTTAAACTGCCAGTTTCACATGCTTAAATATCAACAGTACCTCATGTCTTTATTAAAACAGAAAATGCTTACAAACTCAGAAAGTCCTGACAATAAGGAAATGCAGGATTTACTGCATGCAGCTGAACAGGTGGGAAAGCATACTCTGCAATGTGGTTTTGATTCATTAGAGGCTTCTTGTAGAGCTGCAGTTACAGGCTCTGTCATTCGAAGGCACGCTAGGTTAAAAGAACAAAGTTTACCTGAACATGTTAAAGTAAAATTATTGGATGCTCCACTACAGCATGATACTGTGTTTGGTGTTAAGGCAGAAGAAGTGTTAAAGAAAATGGAGGCTAAAGCAAAATCAATGCAAACGGTGAAGGATTTCTTACAGGTTCAACCACCTAGGTTTAGCAGAAACTGGCCTTTAAATAATTGGTCCTTTCTGGTCTCAGACAGGCCACAAAGAGGCAGATACAGACGCCCAAGAGGCAGATCTCAGCCCCAAGGCTCCTACAGACCTAAACAATGGGGTGCTTCAGCCCCCAAAGGAGGTGAAGACAAATCACAACCTTGTAGGAAACAGTCCCAATGACTTCCCTCTACAGATGCCAAGCACTTACCTTTTGGCAGTACCCTTAGGGGGAAAGCTAGCACTTTTCTCACAAATTTGGCACATAATCACACAGGACAAATGGGTACTGAATATTGTTTCTCAGGGTTACAGGTTCCACTTTCACACCCTTCCAAAATCAAAGGGTATGCTGGACCTGCCACAAAACCAATGGGCAGAGGCACAAAAACAAATTGCTGCCCTCATGGATATGGGAGTTATTCAAAGAGTACCACATCAAGAACAGGGACAAGGGTTTTACTCAAGACTTTTTCTGGTACCCAGGAAGGACAAAGCCTGGAGACCAATACTGGACTTGTCAATCCTAAATACTTTTCTGGATGTTCCAAAATTCAAAATGTTAACACTTCAGCAACTTCTACCCATGCTAGGCAAGAAGGCTTGGCTAGTTACTTTGGACCTCAAGGAGGCATACCTGCATGTACCAATCAGACAATCTTGCAGAAGCTACCTCAGATTCATAGCTGGCTCAATGCATTACCAATTCTCTGCATTGCCCTTTGGCTTATCTACTGCGCCCAGGGTCTTCACGAAATGCCTGGCACCAGTAATTGCATTTTGCAGACAAAAAGGAATTCAGATATATCCCTACTTGGACAACTGCCTTATTCAAGCAGAGAGCAAGGACATTCTACTAAAACATCTGGCGTTTGTAAAAAGATTATTAATTTGCCTAGGGTACACAGTAAACGAAAAGAAGTCAAAACTAGTGCCCTCTCAAGAGATAATATTCCTGGGTGCAAGCTTAAATACAACTTCCCAGATGGCTTATCTCATGCCAGACAAGCAAAGGCAACTGACTCATTACTTTCAAATGATGGCAACAAAGACCCAGCTCCCTGCAAGAAAAATTCTGCAGGCCCTGGGCTTCATGGCATCCTGCATTCTACTAATTCCATATGCAAGACTGCATATGAGGAAATTACAATGGTATTTAAAAAGTGTTTGGACTCAACATTGCCACAGCCTGGAAACAATAATAACTCTAATTCCCTGCCTTCAACAGGAGTTTCGATGGTGGTCCCAGGCCTGTCACCACAACAAGGGACAGCCTTTCACCTTACCCACAGCCAGGTAGACAATAACTATGGATGCATCAGATTATGCCTGGGGGGGGGGACACATGGCAGGAAAATGTATTCAGGGCACATGGCCCAAGGAACAAATGCATCTTCACATCAATCAAAAAGAGATGCTAGCTGTAAAGAATGATCTGACAGCTTTCAAGGATCTACTACATCCAGGACAGCTATTACTAAAGACTGACAATACCACAGTTATGTGGTACATAAACAAGCAAGGGGGCACACATTCCTACCCACTCTGCAGGCAAGCCATGACTTTGTGAAATACAGCCCTGACCTATCGGGTACATCTGCAGGCACAATTCCTGCCAGGAACAAAAAACACACTGTCAGACGAACTAAGCAGAAATCTCATGGATCCTCACGAATGGAAACTAAATCCACAGGTTTTCAGCATGATAAGGAAATGAGGATGCCCACACATAGATCTTTTTGCCTCCCCGCACAACTGTCAACTACAAAAATTCTGCACAAGAACTTATCACCCACAAGCATGGAAAGTGGATGCTCTATCATTCAGCTGGAAAACCCTAACAGTTTATGCCTTTCCTCCACTGCCTCTTCTTCCCAAGGTGCTCCTAAAAGTCAGACAAGAGAAGCCAAAAATGATCCTGATTGCCCTAGACTGGCCATGCCAGCACTGGTACCCAATCCTAAAGACTTTGTCTCAAGGCCCAGCCTGGCCTTTACCTCAAATTCCTCATCTTCTGACTCAACAAAACAATCAGATTCTGCACAATCAACTCAGAACCTTAAATCGGGCTGCATGGCAGTTCATGTAGCCACTCATACCACACCTCTCTCTAAAGCTGTTATGGATGTCATTTTAAAAGCCAGGAGGCCCAGCACTAGGAAATCTTATGCAGAAAAATGGAAGAGATTCTGTGCTTGGAACCAGGCACAAGAACCTGAACCACTTGTTCCAAATATTCCTCAGATTTTACAATACCTAACTAAGATGCTGGACAAAGACTTATCCTTTTCATCTATTAAGATCCATGCCTCTGTCATTTCAGCTCATTACAATACGGAACCGCCTATTTTTTCACATCCACTACTAAAACAGTACCTCAGAGGGGCAAAAAACATAAGACCCCCAAGGAGAGCACCAATACCTACTTGGGACCTCAGTTTTGTTTTTAGAAAAACTCACTGTGCCTCCTTTTGAGCCAGCCAGCACTGCTGATATAAAATTCTTATCATGGAAAACTGCTCTGCTCCTAGCAATAACTTCAGCAAGAAGAGTCTCAGAGTTACAGGCATTAATGGCAGTGGAACCTTTCATCATTTTTCATCAGGACAGGGTCTCACTGAGGACAAACCCAACATTTATGCCAAAAGTGATTTCCAGTTTGGCTCTTAACCAAGCCATTCATTTGCCAACTTTCTATCCAAATCCCCAGAATAAGGGGAAGAGACTTCTGCACACTTTGGACATACACAGACAGCTACGTTTCTACTTGGACAAAACAAAAGCTTTCAGAAAAACTGAGCAACGTTTTGTAGCTTATGCTGCAGGATCACAAGGAAAGCCTGTCTCAAAGCAGACAATTTCAAAATGGATAGGACACTGCATTCGCTTTTGCTATGCACAACACGGCAAATCAGTGCCTAAGGGCATTAGGCCACATTCTACCAGAGCAGCCGCCACTTCAGCAGCCTTTCTCAGAGAGTACCAACGAAAGACATTTTAGAAACTGCAACCTGGAGTTCAGTGCACACTTTCACCAAGCACTACCACTTACCTCTTTACTCTAAATCCAGAGCAGGCTTTGCCACTGCAGTTCTGCAGGGCCTGGTAGCCTCTCCTAACCCTATTTAGGACAAGGCACCCAACCTCAGCTTTGGGATTCTACCCAAGTGTAATGACTGCAACAGTGAAACACGATGAACATAGTACAGCTGTGTACCTACCATAAATGTATATGTTCGAGTGTATTCACTGTTGCAGTCCAGGTTACCCACCCACCATCCCCCTTTTTCTATGCTGGGACTTTACTGTACTTCTCTATTCTATACAACCTATGTGGTGTATTTGCTTGTAGATGAAGGAAATATTTATTTTACTACATGCATGCCTTTTGGCATACTTTTTTACAGCCTTCCTATTTAGGGACACCTGACATCTGAGGCAAGAAAAACTGAAGAAAATTGCATCAGTTGTGTCTTTTATACCCCTGGCGCACTGACGTCAGGGAAGAGGTGACAGCAACCGACGCCGGACCTACACTTTGGAACTCTGGCTGACTGCGGGTAGCCTGCCAGCAGGATAACCCAAGTGTAATGACTGCAACAGTGAATACACTCGGAACATCTACATTTATGGTAGGTACACAACTGTACTTTACCCTCCCTCCAGCTGCCTGACTTCTTTTGGCTATACCTCTACGCTCCTTTACTATGTTTAAAAGCTTTTTGGTGTATTTGCTTTTTTGTTGGAGGTATAACCTTGTGGGTCTAGGACACATGCTCAACTAGCATATGTCCGAATCACAAAACATCACACACACATACACGAAAGCGCATAACATCGAAAAGCGCTTCCGTGTATGTGTAGTTCAAAAAAAAAAACTACATTTCTGCAGGGGGTCTTCACCTCCCCCTGCGTGGGAGGCTGTGCCCCCAGCACCCCCCCTACTTTATTATTCTCACTCCAAGACCGCACTATAGTGGGGAAAAGGGAATTTTCCCTTACCCACACTGTAGTCCGATCTACGAAACAGGCACACATACACAGAAGCGCTTGTCGATGTTAAGCGCTTTTGTGTATGTGTGTTCGATGTTTTGTGATTCGGACATATGCTAGTTGAGCATGTGTCCAGATCCCAACCTTGTATATATGTATTTAATTGCTTCCCACTGGGGGGGCACCTGACATCTGGGGCAAGAAAAACTGATGTAACTGCGTCGGTTGCATGCTTTATACCCCTGACTACCTGACGTCACAGAAGGTGAGACAGTAACTGACGCAGGACCCAAGACTTTGATAATCAGGCCAACTGAGGGCTACTGCAAGCAGATAACCCAAATGTGATGACTGCAACAGTGAATACACTCGAACATCTACATTTATGGTAAGTGTACACAACTGTACTTTCCACATGTTAAAATAACAACAACACACTTTGGAACTGTTAAAACAAATAATTTCTACTTTCCTGACTGTGCCAATTCGAAAGAGTTGGCACATTTACTGCACTCTACTTGTCAAGTGGCTAAACACTCATTACACTGTGGATATGACTCCATAGAAGCCTCAAGCAGGGCAGCAGTGTCAGGATCTGTCATTAGTAGGCATGCATGGTTGAAGGAACAACCTCTCCCTGATCATGTCAAATCGAAATTACTTGATGCACCCTTAGAGAAGGACAGCTTGTTTGGAGAAAAAGCAGAAGAGGTGCTTAAGATGGAAGACAAAGCAAAATCTATGCAAATGGTAAAAGATTTCCTTCTGGTACAACCTGCTAGGTTCAGCAGGAATTTTCCCTCTAAACACTGGTCCTTTCCTGCACCTAGCAGACAGGGGCAAGGTAAACGTGCAGGGACAGACCTCCCAGACTCCCACCCCAGGCTCAGCAGAGAAACAAACAGTGGCCCACTTCCACTCAAAAGGCAGGGAGTTCTAAGCCATCCCTGTATGGCAAAAATTCTCAATGACTCCCTCTCCCCACTCTGCCCTATTTCCTCTCAACATAAACTAGGAGGAAGGCTCTTCCTCTGCAAAGAAAATTGTCTTTCTGTAACCAAAGACCAGTGGGTCTTAAAGATCATTTATCAGAGATACAAATTCTCCTTCAATGAACTCCCAAGTCTAGGAGGGTACCCAGACTTACCTCCAAAACCAGTGGGCAAAGGCATTAAAACAAGTCCAAACTCTCATATCACAAGTGGCAGTAGAACCTATCCCCTCAGATCAAACAGGGAAAGGCTTTTATTCCAGACTATTCCTTGCTTCCAGAAAAGAGGGCACTTGGTGACCCATCCTGGATCTGTCCATTCTGAACACCTTTCTGGTTGTCCCCAAATTCAACATGCTAACTTTATAGCAGCTGCCTATGCTGACAAAAAATGCCTTGTTAGTAACCTTAGATCTAAAAGATGCCTACCTCCACATCCCTATAAGGGGATCCTGCCTTCGCTTCAGAACAGGCTCGCAACACTTTCAGTTCTCTGTGCTACCCTTTGGCTTATCTACTGCTCCCAGGGTATTCACCAAATGCTTAGCCCCTGCCATAGCCTTCTGCAGACAGAAAAATATACAAATTTACCCCTATCTGGACGACTGTCTCATTCAGGCAGACTGCAAAGAAAAGCTCCTCAAGGACCTCCTCTTTGTCAAAATCCTTCTAACCTCCTTAGGGTACACCATCAACGAGAAGAAATCAAAGCAAACACCCTCTAGGAAGATCATTTTCTTAAGAGCAATGCTGGACACAGCATCCCAAATGGCCTTCCTATCCCCAGAAAAGTAGAGCTTCCTGCCTCTCTTTCACACCCAGCTGGCTTCTAGAACTCACCTCACTGCCTGGAAGTTCCTGCAAGCCTTGGAGTACATGGCATCTTGCATCCTTCTAATTCCTCTGGCCAGGCTTCACATGAGAAAACTTCAGTGGTACCTAAAGAACCTTTGGTGTCAGCACTCTCAGCCTCTAGAGACCTCTCTCCCTGTGATCCCCTGTATAAGGGACGAGTTTCTCTAGTGGGCAGGGACCTGTGCTCAGAACAAGGGTCTTCCCTTTGCCCAACCGGACAGATCATTACCACCGATCCCTCAGACATAGCTTGGGGCGCTCACCTAGAAGGCAAGTGCACCCAAGGTCTTTGGGATGCCCAGTACCTTCCCTTACACATCAGCCAGAAGGAAATGATGGCAGTACAAAAGGCTCTGACATCCTTCAAACCCCATCTCAAGCCAGGGGTTCTCCTTATCAAAACAGACAACACCACGGTAATGTGGTACATCAACAAACAGGGAGGGACCCAATCTTACCCTCTGTGCAGGCTAGCCATGAGCCTCTGGCTGACCGCATCTTCCATGAGATTACACCTGATAGCCCAATAGCTACCAGAGATCAGCAACACCCTGGCAGACCACTAAAGCAGAAACTTACTGGACCCACACGAATGGAAGCTCCACAAAAAAAATCTTTTTACAAATCACTCAGGCGTGGGGGACTCCGGAGGTGGATCTCTTTGCTTCGCACCTCAACTATCAGCTGAAAAGAACACCCTCTTTGTGTACGCATTCCCTCCTCTGCCTCTTATTCCAAAGGTACTGATCAAAATAAAGGAGGAAAGACCAAAGGCCATCCTCATTGCTCCAGATTGGCCCAGACAACATTGGTATCCCTTACTTTGCAGCCTAACCTTTCAGCCACCCAAGCAGCCTCCTGGGGTGCTGCACCCAGATTTGCAGACTTTGAAACTATCAGCATGGCTAATGTGCTAAAGGCATACAAAGGGCCACTATTAAGCAAACAGGTCCTAGACATTATCACAGAGGCCAGAAGGCCCAGCACCAGAAAATCTTATGCAGTAAAATGGAAAAGATTTTGCTCCTGAAGCCAGTCCAGAGGAGGCAACACCTCACAACCTTCCATCCCTCTTATCCTGGACTACCTAGTGGAGTTACTTAATATTGGTCTCTCCTTCTCCTCTATTAAAATTCATGCCTCAACCATCTCAGCTCATTTCGATACAGAACAGCCCCTGTTCTCCCATCCTTTGATTAAACAATTCCTCAGAGGGGCTTCTAATATCAGACCTCCCAGAAGGCCCACCCATTCATAGGTTCATAGGTTGGTACTAGGCTATCAGCCCTAGGGCCTATACAAGCCTAGTCATAACAATTCCCTGGCTATTTCTTCCCACACTATTTATTTCCCTGGACCCCTGTCTAGCAGGGAGACTGACGTGATCCCTGGGGTGAATATCCCTGGGACCTGAATTATGTTTTGGAAAAACTAACCTTACCACCCTTCGAACCTGCTGCTTCAGCAGAACTAAGATGCCTCTCCTGGAAGACTGCTTTTCTCCTAGCTATCACCTCAGCCAGAAGGATTTCAGAACTTCAGGCACTGATGGCCATTGAGCCCTTCATCATCTTCCATGCAGACCGGGTCTCCTTGAGGACAAATCCCTGCTTTATGCCCAAAGTGGTATCTAATGTAACTTTCAGTCAGGCCATACATTTACTCACCTTCTTTCCTAACCCTCAAAACAAGGGGGAAAGAATTCTGCACTCATTGGATGTGCATAGACAGCTCAGATACTATCTGGACCGTACTAAACCCTTCAGGAAAACAGACCAACTTTTTGTTAGCTTTGTCCCAGTGGCAGAGGGGAAGCTAATTTCCAAACAAATTCTTTCCAAATGGATATCACACTGTATCCATTTCTGCTACAGATTGCATAGACCCCCCCCCCCAGTCTATTTGAGCCCATTTCACTAGGCAGCCTCCACTTCCACAGCATTCCTCGGAGGAGTTCCCACCAGGGACATCCTGGAAGCTGCCACCTAGACTTCTGTCCATACCTTTACCAAGCATTACCACCTACCTCTTTTTTCTAAGGCTAGGGCAGGGTTTGTCTCTACAGGGCATGATGACCCATTCCTATGTCTCTTACTAAGCCTACCACCCCTCTCCTCAGCTTTGGGAATCCTCCCACAGGTGATGACTCCAAATGTGAAACACAAAGAACATAGTACAGTTGTGTGCACTTACCATAAATGTAGATGTTCTAGTGTATTCACTGTTGCAGTCCTGGTTTCCCACCCTCCATCCCCCTTATATCTTATTTTTTTAGGGAGACACAAGTTTCAACAGGTGGCTTTTAGCCACCAGGACCACTCTATCCTATTTACTTGGGCCTCAGGTAAGAGCAAGAAAAACTGATGTAATGACATTGGCTGCTTTCTTTTATAGCACTGATGACCTGACATCAGCCAGCAAGTGACAGCAGCCGACACAAAAAAAATTGACTCTGGTATTCGGGCCGGACAAGGGCTACCACAGCAGGGATAACCCACAGGTGATGACTGCAACAGTGAATACACTCTAACATCTACATTTATAGTAAGTGTACACAACTGCACTTTCCATACCCTGCTTTCATGAAAGCCTTGATTATCCAGCATCCTGCCCCGCCAAAGGTCAGGTGTTCTTCTGGAGGATTCTTCAGTCCTTCAAAAAAATCCATTCAGGAGGTCCCACCAGATCAGAGAAGTTCAGGAATTTACTCAGAGTTTAGTTCCAAAAAGAACAAAGACCTCAGGCCAAATGTAGATCTTGGCCACCTAAACAGTTATGTAAAGAAGATCCCATTCATAATGGTTACCACAGTGGTCACAGCTCACCTGCTGCTAAAAAGGATCCTTGTTTCCCATACCTGGATAATTGGCTCCTTGCTGCAGTGACAAGAGAACCCTTAACAGAAGCAAAAATGTTTTTTTACAGCTCTGCTATCTCTTCCTTTATTGGAAGCCACCTAAACACAATTTCCTACAGAGTATTCCTCACTAAGGAAAGGCTGCTGTCTTTTCTTCACTCTGTGCAGTCCCTGTATTACCTGCAAAATCCATCTGTACTTCTGATATTGAATTCTAGGGCTAATGGCAGTGACCACTGCAAGGGCCACAGTTTAACAGAGTTCAGCACAGCCGAGTTAAATTGGTGGCTGACTTCACCTTTTCCATTCTCCACTCCCTGTCAGCAATCGTGGTCAAGGATGCCTCCTCATGGGGAAGGGGAGGGGGGGGTTGAGGAAGAGATGGTCCAAGGTCAGTGGAATCGGTCAGAAGCCAACCTTCACATAAGTACTGTAGAGATGAAGGTGGTCCTGTGGTGTTGCAGGAGTTTCAGGACCTCTTATCTCCAAGAGTGGTTGCTGTACAGTTGGACAATATGTCAGTAGTATGGTATCTCAACTAAAAAAGGGAAGCAATACATACCCCCTTCGAAGAGAGTATGGCAATGGGCTCTGTATTAAGATAGCCTTCTGGTAGCAATGCACCTTCCAGAGAAATCCATCTGGCTAGCAGAATCTCAACAGGCACATTCTTTTACCTCATTAGTGGTCCTAGAACCAGGCAGTAGCTCAAGAAAGTTTCAGTTATTTGAGTCTGTCTTGCTCCAGTCGGTTCACTTTTCCCTTCAACACCAAGTGCAGAAGCTACTTTGCTGTAGTTCCTCCTCCATGACAATCACCCAGGGGTGCTCTAGTCTGCCAGTGGTCCCCAATCTTTTTTATATACCTTTCTTCCTGTACCTCACATGACCAAGTTCCTTCAGAAGGCATCTGCCTGCAAATCCCGGGTGATTCTCATCGCTCCATTCTGGCTGAGACATTTGTTTTTCCCTGCTGAGGCCTTACCTTAAGAAACCCACTTGGCATCTAGATCCACATCCAGATCTACTGTCTCATTTCCAGATGTTTGCAACTTCAAGTTAACCACATGGTTTCTCCTTTTTCCAAGAATGTAATTCATATTGGCTCCCTGGGAGTCGGAAGTTGGTTCTAGAGGCTTTAGGCACCTTTTGAGCAATCTTCCTTCACAGACCTGAAGTATTTGTCTTGGAAAACACCATTCCTAATAGCCATTACATCTGCTAGATGAATGTCACAACTCCACACCTTGTCTTGTTTCCCCTCCTTACTTTATCTTCCATAAAGACATTGTTACCTTACCAGGCTGAGAGTGAAATTAGTCTAGTTACCAAATTAAATAAATAAGTAAATTAAATACCTTTCAGTTTCTCAGAAGAAGTTTACTTAAAGGTTTAGAAGAGTAAGTGGAAAGTAGTCTCTGTATGGGCATATAGTCAAAGGTTCAACCCATATTCCCCCTACATAGATGATGTTTTAAATTTCTACTCTTCGCTGTTTTAATCAGGTTCTGTCTATTTCATCATTAAATTGCAGTTGGCTGCTATGTCTCACTACCATCCAGGTCAAGACAGTATGTTAAGATTTACACAAATTATGAGAACCTTTCTCAGAGTGTTTCTCCTCCATCCTCCTATTAAGGACCCCACTCCACCCTAGGATTTGAACTTGGTTGTGGAAGCTTTAACAAAAGGCACCTTTTGAGCAAGCTTCCTCCACAGATCTGAAGTATTTGTCTTGGAAAATATTTTCTGTAGTCATTATATCGACTAGACAAATATTATTAGAACCGCATGCCTTCTCTATTTTACTTTCTCCTCTACAAAGACAGAGTTACCTTAATCCTTCCTTCCTTTATTCCTAAGGTGGCTTCCAAAAGTAACATTAATTAATCCATTAACTTGCCTGTTTTATTTCCAAAGGATAATAACTAAGGGAGGGTACCTTTCCCATACTTTAGATGTTGGCAAGCAACACATATTCTATTTACAGAGGGCCATTTGGAAGACACTCCATTATTTGTATCATTCACTTCAAATTAATTGGGATCAAAAATGACTAAACAAATTCTTTCCATGGCTGTCCAATTGCATCTCATTTGTCTTCTCTGCCTTTAACAAGGCTTTTGAGTTCAAGACCTGAAGCCCACTGTACAAGGTCCCTGAATACTTTTGCAGCCTATTTCAAAAACTCCTCCATTAATGATATTTGTGCAGCAGACACTTGGCCTGTACTCCATATTTCTTCCAAACATTATAAACAGGAGCTTCCTTTGAAGCCGTAGTTCTTGGAGTATTCCTGTCACGATTCCACCCAAAATCTAAGGTAATTGTCACAGTTATGTCATGTCAGTGTATTTGCTGTTCTAATGGTGCAAGGCAGCGAACTCTATCATAATGTGAGGCTCTTGAGGGATTATGGGTGAAGTTTGCAGAAGCACTGGTGAATGACTAGATTGGTCCAAGGGTCAGCTTTGTACCCAACTATTGTATCAGACGGACTTGGATGAAAAGGATCCATCATTATGGTAAGTATGTAACTTATATTTCTATTGCACTGTGACACTACATATTGGTCAGTGTTGACAAACTTACTTTGGGCTGCTGTAGATGTGGAAGAAATGTGCATGATGTTCTTCATGTTTCACTGTTGCAGTCATTACATTGGGGGTTATCCTGCTGGCAGGTCGCCCTCAGCCAGCCTGAATTCCAAAGTCTTGGGTCCTGCGTCTGCTGCTGTCACCCCTTCCCTGACGTCAGGTCGTCAGGGGTATAAAAGAAGTGGCCGACGCCATTTTCTTCAGTCTTTCTTGCTGCGTGGTGCCCGAAGCAGAAGCAATTTGCAAGTGCCGGTCGGCTGACTCCTGAGATTTTTGTGTTCGAGTTTCATATCCGAAGTCTTCAATAAAGCTAAGTACCCCGTTGGGGAAACTTTTTTCTTGCTCCAGACTGATGTCAGAAAAAGTTAATAATTGTATTTCTTGTGGAAAGCAAATACCTCATAAGGACTTTCATTCTTACTGTATTCCTTGCATAGGCCCTGATCACAACATTTCTGGTTGTCGGTTTTGTGCTAGATTTAACCAACGCACTATTAAGCGTCTGTTTGATTTTGCTTTAAACTATTTTGGACGCCGGTTTAATTATCCTGAAATGTTGTCGGATAACCATCCGACTACCGGAGGTCACAAAAAAACGCAAAGAAAAAGATAAAGATAAACTACCGAGGCCCAAAACTGACGACGAAGCTTCTCCTAAGCCAATCGCCGGTTCTCAGTGAGGTGCTTTCGCAGCCCCTGACGCCCACTACTTTAGAGTCGCAGGCCGCTACCGACTTCCACATGGAGTCGGCTAAGCCGCAGGATACTCAAGGTATTGGAGCCTCGGACGCTATTCACTCAGATGGGTCCGGAACCGCTGAGCAGGCACCGGCTTCTGAGGGTGTATTCAGACCTAAACATCTTTACATTAAAACGACTTCAGTTTCAAAGGCAAAGACTAAAGCACCTTCTAAAGCAAGGAAACAAGCTCAAGAGCCACATGGACAGGCCTGTATGCCCAAAAAATAGATGCTCAAAGTGGCTGAAGACTTGATTACCTTGATCAGGGGTTCCCGTCCTCCTCCTGATAAGTGGCCTAGGCAAGAGACTGACTATGAATCTTCAGATCAGGTTTCTATTTCTTCTGATTCCTCTTCTGATCAGGAATATTCTATTTCTTCTGATTCCTCTTCTGATCAGGAATATTCTCTTCCCCCCTATGAGGATTCTGATGCTGAAGAATCTATACCTTCATCTTCTCCTCCTGAGGACTATTCTTTTGGGGAAACCTTGCATATCATGAGGGAGCATTTCCACTGGGAGAGCCAAGATTTTTCAGACTCTAAAAAGAGACTCTGGGATTTCCTTTTACTACCTCAGCACAGACCTCTAGCCATTCCTCCTGTGTTAGACATTGTAGATGATGTGTTTTCAGAGTCTAGTCTGACCCCTGACTCCTTACCCCCAGCTCCCGTTAAGCCTGACAGATATTACAGGGTTCCTTACACTCATACATTTCTTTTTAAAAACCCTACTGCAGATCCAGAAATTATTTCACAGGGTCCAAAAGGAGTTCAGGCTTCCACTGCAAAAAAACCCTACCCCCTCTGACAGAGATTCTAGGGCAATGGATAGATGGGGAAAAAAAGTCTACACACCTGCAACCTTGGCTATAAGGGCCTTAAACTGTCAGTTTCATATGCTCAAATATCAGCAACATGTCATGGGATTGCTTAAACAAAAAATATTGTTAAACTCTGAATGTGCAGAAAACAAGGAAATGCAGAATTTATTGCATGCAGCTGAACAAGTTGGAAAGCATACTTTGCAATGTAGTTTTGATTCTTTGGAGGCCTCCTGCAGGGCCGCAGTTACAGGTTCTGTAATTAGGAGGCATGCTTGGTTAAAGGAACAAAATCTGCCTGATCATGTTAAAGTTAAATTATTAGATGCACCTTTACAGCATGATACTTTGTTTGGTGTTAACGCAGAAGAGGTGTTAAAGAAAATGGAGGACAAAGCTAAATCTATGCAAACTGTTAAAGATTTTTTACAAGTACAGCCACCAAGGTTTAGTAGACACTGGCCTACAAAAATTGGTCCTTTCCTTTGTCAGACTGACCTCAAAGGGGCAGATCCAGACACCCTAGGGGCAGATCCCAGGCGCAAGGTTCATACAGGTCAAAGCAATGGGGTGCTTCTACCTCCAAAACTGGAGAAGACAAATCACAAACATACAGGAAACAGTCACAATGACTTCCCCTGCCCGCACCAAGCACTTATCTACGGGCAGCACCTTTAGGGGGGAAAATTAGCACTTTTTTCTCAAAATTGGCACATTATAACCCAGGACAAATGGGTTCTAAATATAGTGTCACAAGGCTACAAGTTCCATTTCCATACTCTGCCAAAGGCAAACAGCTGGCCAGATCTGCCAAAAAATCAATGGGCAGAGGCACAAAAACATGTCTCATCCCTCATGGACATGGGGGCCATTCAACAAGTACCAGAGCAAGAGCAAGGACAAGGATTTTACTCAACTGTTCTTGGTACCCAGAAAGGACAAGGCCTGGAGGCCGATACTGGACCTATCTATTCTGAACACATTCCTGGATATTCCAAAATTCAAAATGTTGACTTTGCAGCAGCTTCTGCCCATGCTGGGCAAGGATACTTGGCTGGTGACTTTGGACTTAGAAGAGGCATACCTGCATGTTCCAAGCAGACAATCATGCAGAAGAGATACCTCAGATTCAAGGCTGGTTCAATGCATTACCAATTCTCTGCACTGCCCTTAGGCTTATCTACTGCGCCCAAGGTCTTTACAAAGTGCCTGTCACCAGTAATTGCATTCTGCAGACAAAGAGGAATACAAATATATCCTTACTTGGATGACTGTCTTATTCAAGCAGAGAACAAGGACATTCTTCTACAACATCTGGCGTTTGTGAAAAGACTTCTGACATGCCTAGGATACACAGCCAACAAAAAGAAATCAAAACTAGTACCCTCTCAAGAGATAATATTCCTGGGTGCAAGCTTAAATACAACTGCCCAGATGGCTTATCTCACGCCAGACAAACAAAGACAACTGACTACCTTTTTCAAAATGTTGGCAACAAAGGCCTAGTTATCTACAAGAAAAATTCTGCAGGCTTTGGGTTTTATGGCATCCTGCATACTACTAATTCTATATGCAAGACTGCATATGAGGAAACTTCAGTGGTACCTAGAAAGTGTTTGGACACAACATTGCCACAGCCTGGAAACAATCGTTACTCTCATCCCCTGCCTGCAACGGGAGTTTTGATGTTGGGCAAAGGCTTGTCACCAGAACAAGGGGCAGCCATTCACGTTACCCCCAGCCAGGCAGACACTGACAACGGATGCATCAGATTATGCCTGGGGGGCCCACATGGCAGGAAGATGCATTCAGGGAACATGGTCTTCAAACCAAATGCATCTACATATCAATCAAAAAGAGATGCTAGCTGTTCAGAATGCCCTGGCAGCCTTCAAGGACCTACTCCATCCAGGACAACTACTGATAAAGACAGACAACACCACGGTCATGTGGTATATAAACAAGCAGGGGGGCACACATTCTTACCCCCTTTGCAGACTAGCCATGACCTTGTGGGACACAGCTTTGACTTAACAAATACATCTGCAGGCACAATTCCTGCCAGGAAAGGAAAACACTCTGGCAGACGAGCTAAGCAGAAACCTCATGGATCCCCATGAGTGGAAGCTGGATCCACAAGTCTTCAGCATCATAACAAGAGAATGGGGATGCCCGGACATAGATCTTTTTACCTCCCCTTACAATTACCAACTAAAAAGATTTTGCACAAGGACTTATCACAGACAAATGTGGAAAGTGGACGCCCTATCTTTCAGCTGAGAAAACCTATCAGTATATGCCTTTCCCCCACTGCCTCTCCTCCCCAAGGTACTCCTAAAGATCAGACAGGAGAAGCCAAAGATGATACTGATTGCTCCAGACTGGCCAGGCCAGTACTGGTATCCAATCCTAAGGAACTTGTCAGTATACCCAGCTTGGACCTTACCTCAAATACCTCGTCTACTGACCCATCAAAACAATCACATCCTGCACAGCCAACTCAGGACTTTAAACTTGGCAGCATGGCGGATAATGTAGTCACACAAAAAACACCCCTCAGTAAAGCTGTGATGGATGTCATTTTGGAAGCCAGAAGGCCTAGTACTAGAAAGTCTTATGCTGCAAAATGGAAGAGATTCTGTGCTTGGAACCAGGCACAAGGAACTGATACAAATGTCCCAAACATTCCTCAGATTTTGCAATACTTAACTGAGATGCTGGACAAAGGCCTATCGTTTTCATCAATTAAAATTCATGCCTCTGCCATTTCGGCTCATTACAATACAGAGCTACCACTTTTTTCTCACCCTTTATTAAAGCAGTACCTCAGAGGGGCCAAAAATTTAAGGCCTCCAAGGAGATTACCTATACCTGCATGGGACCTCAACTATGTCTTGGAAAAGCTCACCCTGCCTCCTTTTAAGCCAGCGGCTACTGCTGATATAAAGTTTCTATCTTGGAAAACAGCTCTGCCCCTAGCAATTACTTCAGCAAGACGAGTTTCAGAGCTTCAGGCGCTCATGGCTGTGGAACCTTTTATCATTTTTCATCCAGACATGGTCTCCCTGAGGACAAATCCAACATTTATGCCTAACGTGTCCAGTGTGGCTCTGTACCAAACTCTTCATCTGCCAACTTTTTACCCAAAACCACAGAACAAGGGGGAGTGAATTCTGCATTCTTTGGACGTACACAGACAGCTTAGATTCTACTTGGACAGAACCAAAGTTTTCAGGAAAACAGAGCAATTACTAGTGGCATATGCGGCAGGATCACAAGGAAAGGCTATCTCAAAGCAGACTATTTCTAAGTGGTTAGGCCACTGCCTTCGTTTCTGCTACTTACACCATGGAAAGCCAGTGCCTAAGGGCATTAGGCCACATTCCACCAGAGCTGCAGCCACTTCAGCAGCCTTTCTCAGGGGAGTACCAACCAGGGACATTTTAGAGGCAGCTACTTGGAGTTCAGTGCACACATTTCCAAAGCATTATCATCTGCCACTCTACTCTAAATCTAGGGCAGGCTTTGCCACTGCAGTTCTGCAGGGCTTCATGACTGCTCCTACTGCTGTCTAGCTCCAGCCTCCCAACCATAGCTTTGGGACTCAACCCAAATGTAATGACTGCAACAGTGAAACACGAAGAACATAGTACAGTTGTGTACACTTACCATAAATGTAGATGTTAGAATGTATTCATAGTTTCATAGTTTCATAGTTTAGTACTAGGCTAGCTGCCCTGGGGCATTTGTAAGCCTAGCCATAGTGATGTGGCTTTCGCCACCCCATGAAATGGTACAAAAATGCACAGAATAGATTTAGAATACTGTGCCTCTGTCTAGTAGTGACACAGTGAAGGTCCCCATATATAATAGAATTAGTTTACTGTGCCCCTGTCTAGTATTGACACAGATGTGACCCCTGGGGTAAACTTACGATCTCCCATCCACCCATCAAGATTTCTCTTGAAGAGAGTTAGTGAGGGGCTCTGCCTAACATGTACTGGGATTTTGTTCCAGAGCATGGGAAGCCTCTGGGTTATGAATCTATTCCTCCAGCATGTCCTATTCATACTTGTGCTGAGGTTTAAGTCTTTAGCTCTCGTGGTTCTGATGGATTTGGATTTTTTGAGGTGGAGCATGTCCATCAGTTCCTGATTGGACATGGCCTTGTACGTTAGGCACGGATCACCTCTGAGCAGGCGGTATGCTACTGAATAGAGCTGGAGTTTCTTTAGTCTGGCAGAATAAGACATATGTTAGAGACCCTTGATCCTCTTGGTGAGGTACTTTTGTGGTCTCTCCAGCTGTTGCAAATGCCGGGTGAGGTACATACCAAATGGGGCATTGTACTCAATCATGGGTCTGATGAGGGAGGAGTATAGGGGTACAATGACATCCTTGGATCTGGATATGAATCCCTTCATGATAAGGTGTGCAAGGTAGAATGTCTTTCTAACCACTTTGGCAATGTGGGTGTCAAATGAGAGGTCGCTGTCGACTTGGGTCCCTAGGTCTCAGATTACTTTTTCCATACTCAGTGGGTTGCTGTCTATGTGATAATTTGTGGGTACTTTATTTTTCCCAAAGGGGATGACTATACATTTTTTGGCATTTAGTTTAAGGCCATGACTCCGGCACCAGTTGTCCGTTTCTGTGAGGCCTTTTTGTAGGATGTATGTGTCCGCTGGTGTATCGACTGTGGCGCCTAGTTTGCAGTCATCTGCGAACTTTGTCAGCCACAACCCTCCCATGTTTGCTTTAACATCTGAGAAATAAATGCCAAACAAGAGGTGTCCCAGGACAGATCCCTGTGGGACACCACTTGTGACTGGCTTTGAGTCTGACATTGCTCCAGTGATTTTAACTTTATGGGTTCTGTCCTTTAGCCAGTTTGCAACCCATCTAGTGACATAAGGGTTTACATTTAAGCTGTTGAGCTTATCTATGATGCCTGAGTGGGGTATTGTTTCGAAGGCCTTAGCCAAGTCCAGGTAGGCTGTATGGACTGCTTTGCCCTCATCAATGGCTCTAGTGACTGTTTTGAAAAAGTCATCCAGGTTCAAAAGGCAGGATCTGCCCTTTACAAAGCCGAACTGGGTGGGATCAAGTGTCTGTAGGTCCCCAATGTCTCTGTTTATGAGTTCCATAATGATTCTTTCCATAGCTTTGCAGACCAGGCTGGTTAAGCTTATGGGGCGGTAGTTCCCAGGGTCTGTAGAGGTACCACCTTTGTGGAGTGGGACCACTGTTGCTGTACGCCAGTGTTCAGGTACATATCCTGTAGTAAGGCTAAGGTTAAATAGCATTTTTATGTGCGGGTTTAGCTCCTCTTGAGTTCACGAGCACACAACCCGGGATACGGCCAGGTCCCATTGATGCTGTGTTTTTAGCTTTGCTGAGGGCGGCTCTCACCTGGACATCTGAGATGACAGGGAGATTACATTCAGCTGGGATAAGTATTTCTTCTTTTGGGGGTGAGGGAGGGGAGAAATTTGCACTGAACCTGTCAGCCAGAATGTTGGCAATATCTGTGGGTTCAGTGTATTTTTTGTTGTTGTGAACTAACTCTGAGCATATCTGAGGGTTTCCGCCCAGGTTTCTAACATAGCTTATGAAGGCTTTGTGGTTATCTTTAGTGTCCTTAGCGATTTTTCTCTCAAAGTTGGCCTTGGATGTTTTTATGAGAGAACGTAGTTTTCTGCTAGTGTTGATCAGAGATGTCTTCCCTTTATAGGATTTTGCTCTGTCGTGCAGTAGCTTCCTTCTTTTGTTATACAATTTGTTAATGGCTGAGGTCCACCAGACAGGACGCTTGCCTTTGGTGGAGAGGGACTTGGATTTATTTGGGATCGCATGATCCATGCATTCTTGGAGATGTCCATAGAAAGCATTTGTGAAGGATTCAGCATTGTGGGATGTGGTATCCACTGGCCCAGTGGGCTTAAAGGATACCATCTCAGTCTTAAGAGTGAAGTCTGCTTTTGAGAAGTTTTTCACTGTGGTCTTTTGTGCTGGGGGTGGAGGTGGGATATGTATATCCAGGGTGATTAGTTTGTGGTCAGATCTCACTAGTGAGGGGTATACCTCCGGTGTGGAGCATTTTGTCCCCATGTTTGTGATGATCAGGTCTAGTATATTATCTCCCCTAGTGGGAGAAGTGACTAGTTGTTCCAGTGCATTTGAATTTATGAATTCCAGGAACCTTTGGGCTAGGGTGTTAGGGCTAGAATAATGTACCCAATCTATGTTAGGGTAGTTGAAGTCTCTCAGTATGATGGTATTTTGTGATACATTCATATCCTCCAATGTCTTCAGGAAGGCTGAGTGGGGTTCTTGAGATTGGGAGGGTGGTCTGTAACATGCTACCAGTTGTATAGCAGTTTTGCCTATGGTTAGTTGCACCTGTATGGTATCCGATGCTTCATGTGTTGCTACTAACCTGGAGGTGTGAGTGTCCTTGATGAATATGGACACTCCCCCTCCCTTTGTGGTTCGGCCCGGGTTTTGGGGCCGAAAAGCATGATACAAGGTATAGCCTGGTAGCGCTGGAGTGCTCTCAGGAGCCTTGAACCAGGTTTCAGTTTCTGCACAGACGTCGATGTTCTCCATACTGAGGAGTGCATCGAGTGCCTGCAACTTGAGATTTAAACTTCTGGCGTTGAGCAGCATTACCCTTAGTTTTTTTCCATTTTTGTTTTCTAAGGAGGTGGGTTTGTCTTTTGAGCCTTGCATAAAAAAGGCACTATGGGGGTGGCAAGAGCCTTAGCCAATATCCGGAAGCCCAGTGGTGACAGGTGCAAGCTGTCCCTTGCGAAGCAGCGTGGCTTGTCCAACATGTCATCCCAAGCAGACAGACATTGGATCCCCTTAGAATGACACCAGTACTTGAGCCAATTATTAAAGCTGATCATCTTGTGTTTGTATTGTGGCATCATTCTTGGTGAGGGCAAGATGCTGCTCAGGGTCAGGGTCATACCAGCCTGGGCTACATAATCAGAGAGCTCCTCTATGTCTCTTTTCATGTAGTCCAAGGAGGTACATCTCAGGTCATTCACGCCAGCATGGACAATGAAGGAGTCATATTTGTACTTGCTTTGGAGTGACCTGAGTGCGTGTGTTATGTGGCGGATCCTAGCTCCCGATAGGCAGCTCACAGTCACCCTCTCCTTGTTCAGCCTGGTAAGCGGGACATCAGTGTGTCTGACTATAGAGTCACCTATTACTAGTGTATCAGGCATGGTGTTTGGCCTTAAGGGCTGTGATTGATTGACACACTGATTTATTGAAGTATGTGTTGCATGTGTTTTGTTTTGAGGTGGTGGATTTTTGGATGTCTACTTTGGGAGCCTCTGTTGTTTTGGTAAGTTTTTTATTAGAGCCTCCGAGTATGTCTTTGTGTTTTTATGTGTTTGGTTTGCAGTTGTGGTAGGTCTATGTGGGACTGGGTTTGTTGTGTGTGTGTGTGGTTACCATCTCCTCCTGTCTGGTCATGCCAGCCTTGAGTTTAGAGAGTTCAGCCTCCAGTTTGGCTATATAGTTGCATCTCTCACATGTATTTGTGTTTGTTGGGAGGAGGAGAGGGTTGTCAGTGTACATGAGACAATTGTAGCATTGTCTCAAGATACCCAGATTAAGCAGCTGAACTGGAGAGGACGCCAGTAATCTACCACTCGACATGCTAGAACAGTATAAGGGAGTGCTGTGCCTTTAAGGGAAGTGGATATTCACAGGGGTGGTAGGTGGATGTTGTGCTTACTTAGTATGAGAGTGCTTACTTAGTAGAGAAGTTTTGAGAACAAGTGCTAGGCTTATAATATAGCGAGTAGTGTGATTATACTAAGAGTAGAGCTTCCTTAAGGGAAAATTTGAAGAGCAGACTTGGCAGAGCCAGAAGAAGTTTAACCTTGTTTAACCGGCGCTGCGCTATCCGCACAATCGCACAAAGCCGCACTGTTGCAGTCCAGGTTACCCGTCCGCCATCCTCCTTTTTCCTATGGATCTTATCTTTTCTTCTCTGATTTATACAACCTGTATGGTGTATTTGCTTATAGATGAAGGTAAAATTTATATTGCTGCATTTATTGATATATATATATATATATATATATATATATATATATATATATAAAGTTTGGCTACCCTGTGAGGGGGCACCTGACATCTGGGGCAAGAAAAACTGAAGAAAATGGCGTCTGCCACTTCTTTTATACCCCTGATGACCTGATGTCAGGGAAGGGGCGACAGCAGCCGACGCAGGACCCCCAAGACTTTGGAATTCAGGCCGGCTGAGGGCAACCTGCCAGCAGGATAACCCCAAATGTAATGACTGCAACAGTGTATATACTCGAACATCTACATTTATGGTAAGTGTACACAACTGTACTTTCTACAGTTTTTCCAGCATTTCCTTTGCAGCAGCAGTTACAACACATTTTCATAGCTAAAAATTTACCTATTTTATGTCCCTCTATATTAATAGTATTCAGCTTTATTAAAAATAGGCAAGAGGCACTGATGATGAAAGAAACAAAATAATCTTGTTTCTTTTAGGGCACTTAAACAGTTTTTCTTTTTGTTTCCTTTAGCAAAAGGCTGCAGATCCCCAATGGGCCCATCAAGAATCTGCCTTTCATTAAATTGGTGGAAACATAAAGGGCATCACCCGACATCTTGGGACATATATGAAAGAATGCACTCTGTGCACAGCAGACTACCTCTCCTGACATCCACCTACTAAAGGGATTATACTAATTGCTCCAGCATTTCAAGAACCATCAGTTGGTAAAAGTCATGTGATGAAATGTGAAATTCACACTTTTTTTTCATTGAACGCATTTAACTGGATGGTAGGTGTTAACAATCCTTGAAACTTGACTAATTCTGATCTATCTGATCCATTTTGAAACTGTTATGCCTAGAAAAAAATCACTGCATAATGGGAGGAATAATGAGGAGTGATGTGGGCGCTGTGTACCTGAAGACTTAGATAAAGCACTGGTCTTTTTGTGAAACTAATTTATTTATTTATTTTCCTGGATCTTGCAACGATGACCGTGAAGCCTTCATTTAACATGTACTCCTGCAATACATTTTCCAGCCGAAATCTTTATTTTAAGATGAAGTATATCAAGCTGTTTTCCAAACAACTTTTACTACCTTTGGCAGATGCAGCATGGTACTAAAGTGCTATACACACAAATCTGTATGGCATTATATTGTGCGATTCACACGAGGACACTCTTGTTCTGGACATGTGTGGTAACAGGATTGTGTTATAGGTAGTAAGCATTTATATTGTGCGAATCACGAGGACACTCTTGTTCAAGACATATATGGTAACAGGATTGTATTATAGATAGGACAGCAAGACTGCAGACACTGTTAAAATTAATTTCTGAAATAAAAATCACTGTATACAGTGAGTGCGGCTGATAATGCCACGTTTACTGAATATTTGACACTTTTTGGTGTCACATAGACCGTCAGAACCTTTTGTCACTTGTAGGTATAGTTTTGTAAAGCAACTACGTGTACATATGTACTTGTGTGTGTATATATTTATGTAAATTATTTGAGTGTGTTCATTTGTTGCTTTTAGAAAAAGTATACTCCATTGTTTTGTTTTTAACAGACAGGTTTATATTCTATTATAACATTCAGGAAGTGTGAATTTACTGAGTTGAATAAATGTAAAACTGTTTTAATACATATTTTTTCTCTCTATTGCATTAATTCCTTAGTCTTCTTTGCTGAACTTTCAAACTTATTTCCTTGAGGAACAACACACCTGCCATGAAACAGAGCCTTTTGTTTTCAAATTAATAGGAATTTTATGACAATAACTGCACTGGAGCAAGTACAACAAACCTAGATTCTAGTATTGGTACTAGACAGGAGTGCTGTCAACACATGTCCATATTTATTTTGCTGTACCTTTCAAAAATGGAATGCATAGTAGACACCTGGTGCTGATTTAATATATCTGTATTTGTTTCTAATGAATGGCATGACAAATGTGAAATATTTACATCAGACTTCTCACCTTTCCCTATTTTGGAGGAGCATTCCTATTTTTCAGGCCTGATTTATTCCTGCACACGATGTCCCTATTTTCATGCTTGATTTACCCCTTCACAGAATTTCTGAATTCCCCCTTATGCATGATTTTTGAAACTGTTTAGTACAGAGAAACACAACATGACAAACATATTAGTGGCACCAATAATTCAAAGGAGGATACGTCTTTTTTTTCAGAAGCAAAATAATACAGTTAAACTACAGACACTGATTCTTAGATATGGTGCTTCTATTTTTCTGTCATTTTCTCACTGTTTTTAAATGTGTTTCTAAGTAGTATCTCACATTCCTCCTTGAAGTAGGAAGAATTATCTGCTGTTTCATATTATAATTTTATGCTAAGTAGATGTTCAGATTTTTGGATGGATTCCCTATTTTTCATGGACCTTTGTTTCTATTTTCAGTATCTGCAGGTTGCAAGGTTTGATTTGAACAAAAAAATGTATTTTGTTATTAAGATCGCTACTCGAGCTTATTTACATTATATGAATTCTTTTATGTTGAGGTTCCAAAACAGAAGGATGGTACTCTCACTAAAGACACGTATAGGAAACCTTTCACTAAAAATACTTCTTTAACAGGAGACAGTTACCATCTTCCACACATGATTAAAAACATCCCTAAGGCCCAGTGTGTGTGTGTTAAGAGGGATTGTGATAAAACGAAGTTTGAGAGAGTGATGGTATGTTTAAGCACAGGGGATATCAGGAAGAGGTGTTGGATTGCTACAGGTTGTAAATTATTTGAGTGGATAGAAATGATCTACTTAAGCATGAGACTGATCTTCAAAAATTAAGACTTATGGATCCAACACTGTCAATATTATCAAGATTATTAACTAACACGGACTTCTGAGATGCCTGCATACTAATTAACAGCTTAATTTCAACTCTCCCAGTGTGAAAAAAAACTGAGAAACAGCAGCCAGTAATTTTGTCATCTTGAGTAAAACTCAGTTACTGGCTGGTAGGTACACTGCCTGTTTGCCAGTAAAGAAGAAATTCAGAGAGCCTGAAAGAAATTCAACCAGAAAATAGTGAAGAGGAAACACTGGCTGGGAAGAAAACTGCAGCTGTTCAGTAAAAAGCAGTTCAAGCTTCAGCGTTGGTATAAGGTTCATAAGTAATTACTAGGCTAGCAACCCACAGAGGGCCTTTTGAAGCTTAGACATACTTCCAGACGTAAGAATCAAACCCTGTACCTTGTGTCTGTAAGGTAAATACCTCACCCATATGCCAGCCCCAAACCCTAAATAATTGTGGAAATGGTTCATAGGTGTATACTTGGCTAATGATCACAGGGTCTTTTTTAAAACCTAGCCATGTATTTCAAGAAAATGACCACTGTGACATACCCTGTATCTTGTGTCTATGGGGTGAACACCCTATTATGGTAACCCCCATCTGCCACATAAGAGAGAGCTGCCAGTAATTTAGAGTAAAAAAAAACAGATGTACTTAGAGGTGCTTAAAATAAATGAAACATTGAAGGTATATATCAGGTCAACTAAGAAAAGGCTGGAAAAATATAAGAAGCTTTAACCAGCTGTTCAGATGAACTGATAAGACTGCAAATATCAGAAGATAAAATGAAGAAAAAGCTGGCCGAGTATGAGACTACTCTGAGCTGTTTCAAAAAATGGTAAAGTTAAAAGACAGAACATGCTGATAAAATCTGCGATTTAAGGCACATTAAGTGTATGCCCTAAACATGGCCATGAGAAAGCAGACAAGACTCATATTAGTAAAGATGCACTTGTACCAGCAGAAAGAGTTAATACTGACAAAACTGTGGCAAAGGGGAAAATCATTAAAAATGGAGACAGCAGAGTGTTTGTGAAAAATGATTATTCACTGTACACCAGGCAGAAGAGAAGCAAATTTTTCTTAGCAATCAGGGAATGTCGAGAGGCAGGTGTGAGATTCAAGCTATTGTATTTAGCTGGGTTCAGAATATTTTTTTTCCTGGAGGATCAAAGACATTTTTGAATGCAGAACTGGCTAAAGAGAAAACAAAAGTTTATCCAAAAAAGTGAGCCAGCAAGCAAAAGAGAACTCTTCTGCTTATTCTTCTAACAATAAAACTCACACAGACTTTGCCAGTGAAACCTCTTCCAATGTTCCAAAGGAGCATGTTTGAGAGAGAGAACAAAGCACAAGTATTGACTAGAAGAATCACGACTACCTTGGACTTGAACCAGAGTCTGGCATTAGGCTACAGAGATGAACAGGAAGAAGACCCAGCAAGTGCACGATTATATGTAGAATTAAGATATTTTCTCAAGGGTTAATGTCTAAATTAATGTCCTTGGCTTAAGCTATAAACAGGTGTCTTTTGTAAGCAAGTAGGCTTGAAAAATAAGACAAAGTTATGAAAGCCATGAAAAATAATAAGTTTTGTACATCTACAAAGATGTTTGCATTTATTTTTTTCATTAGCAAATGTTCAGTGGAGACTGCGGTGGTGGTGCTGCGGTAGCATTGTTGCCTCACAGTAAGACATTGTCCTGTTCGATTCTCAGCTAGAGCGTCTTCTGTGTGGAGACATGCGTGAATGGGTGTACCTTCATTGAAGGTTGTGCGTCATCAATATTATTGATCTTTTCTCCTGTATACCATATGCGGTGGGTATGAAAATGTTTGAAGAGGTAGTTTTTCAAGATAAAAATTTATCTCATAGGGAAAAGGTAGCGAGCACAGGCCTCATGGATTTGGTCCTACAGAACAATTTTTTAGTATTTAATGGGTTATTTTTTCAACAAATTCAGGGGGTGGCCATGGGAGCTGCCTGTGCTCCTACATTTGCAAATATAATATTGTCAAAGTGGGAAGAAAGATTTTATTTTACATTCAAAATTTAGCTCCTGTTGGAAACTATATCGCAGATTTTTAGACGATATAGACATATTTTGGACAGGAAGTAACAAAGAATTTGAAGAATTTATAGAATATATAAATAATAGTACTAACTTTTTAAAATTTACCTATAATACCTCTTATAAGACTTTACAATATTTGGATTTGGAAATTTATAAGTCTGATAATAATAAATTGGAAACTAGAAAACATACTTTTTGTAATTCTTTCCTTCACTATAATAGTGCACATCCAGCACATTGTAAAAAGAATATAGTGAAGGGACAATATGTTCGAGGTAGTAGAATGACTAGTTTAGATAGTGACTTTATCAAAGAATGTAATTTTCTTGAAAATATGTTCATAGACGGGATATCCTAGGGAATTTGTTAAAGTTATTAGAACTGACGTTGAAAAAGGAAGAGATAATAAATTTAAACCTATTAAAGGGGTTGTCAATACTCTTGATATAATACCCAACCATAATGAGTATAAGGAGATGGAAAATACAGGGGAATTCCAACAAGCTTTAGTTTTGGAATTTAATGTAACCAATAATAATATAAGAGGGATTTTTCAAAAAGAGTGGGAAAAATGTATCTCACTCACTGATTTGGAAAATGTACCCAAAACTATACCTAAGGTAGTATACAAGAATTCAAGAAGTATAAGGAGTATATTAGAAAATAAGAATATTGATAATTCCAATGCTTGTAGGAATGGTGTAAGGAAATTAGGTACCTTCCAATGTGGAAAATGTAATCAGTGTGAATTTATTATTAATAAGGGGGATATATTTTTGGAAAGTAGGAAGAGGTGGATAAGAAGCAAAGGATATTATAACTGCGACACGAAGGGGTTAGTGTACCTTGCCTTATGTGGACAATGTGAAGCTTTGTATGTGGGGAAAACGGAGAGAACACTAAAAAGAAGAATATATGAACACATCTATGATATATCTAAAGGTAAAGAAACAAATGCATTATTTAAACATTCTAAGGTATGTGTAGATTATAGATTCTTCTTTTTAGTTTTGGAGCAGATTAAGAATGATATTAGAGGTGGCCCATGGGAGGAAAGAATTGAATGTAAAGAATTATGGTGGCAAGTAACCCTAGAAGTGCTTAAATTTCCAGGGCTAAATGACTATCTTTCTATACTGCCACTATTAAAGATAAGGGCTACAAAAATGTAAAGAGAAAAAATATTAGTGCAATATTTTTTTAAGACAATAGAGGGAGCTGTTTCCCCACATTTTGTATTAGTAAAGAAAGGAATCACTTAAACATTGCACTTGCAAGCACTTTATTTCTTAAAAGATTGGATCTTATATTACATATTTTATTAATGTTTAGGATTGATGTTTTTAAATTATTTAGGTAATAAAATTTAATTATTAGTATGATTTTAATAATAATTTTAAAATTAGTAATTAATTTTGTTGAATTTTATTGAATCAACAAGAATAGAATGTATTTGTAGTGATTAATATTCATGAGTCCATTTAGAAAATGATTTGTGTATTCAAAACGAAATTAAGAGAATTCATTGGTTTACTATTTTAAACAGTTGTATAAATATAATTAAGATAATTAATCAATTCATCTGATGAAGTCTGATTTGTGTGGACGAAAACGCATAGTTGTATTGAAGGTGTTCATGTGCTTTTTATTTGCGTGTTGAATAAAGCGAAGATTTTATCCAGTTCGTGCCTGCAGTCTCAGTAATCATAGCATTTCTTTTGTGGTTATTTGTGGATTTCGAGTGCTTCCACTTGTTTATTTATTAGTTTTTCTTGGTGGAGAGATTACTGAGAGAGCTTCCTCGATGAATGACAAGGGGCAGGACGAACTGGGCCAATCGCGTAAACTTATTGGCCAGTTAACTGAACTTATAGACTTGCTCACTCCGTTGTGCCATACCTTGGTGGGGTCAAATTCAAATGCTTTGGAAGTTATAGGAAGCGGAACCGAAAGGTGCGTTATGCATAAGCATAAAAGGAAAAGGGAGCTTATTGGCAGTCATGTTGAAGCCGGCGACCCGAATGAACCGAATGGTGGAACTTTTAATCCAGAAGACACACCAAGGATTTTAAACGAAAACGCTGGGGAAATTTTGGGTGCTGATTCAATGGATGGTGCCCACGCTGTTTCTCTTTCTCCACGACTGAACTTGAACTTGGTTAAATCAGGTACTTTGCTTGACAAACAATATAAAGAGACTACTGAATGGCTTAAAGTAAATTACTGTTTTAATATGGACAATGGAGCCCCTCAGGGACCTCCAAATACTGATTCTTTTTCTATAAAAATAGATAAAATTTCTAAATTGATGTTGAAATATAGAACTTTATGTATAGAAAATGCATATCTTTTGGAGTGTATTAATAAGAATATTGTCCCAAAGGGACTCAGAGTATACAAATATCCTAACAATGTGCAAGTGGGCTCGGACTTCCATAAACAACTATTGGAAGTTTTTAATAATTTTGGATTAGATGTATTGAAGTTGATTATTAAGGAGAACAATAGAAATCAGGAATTGTTACAGATAGAAATTGATGAATTGGATAAATATATTAAGGAAGATTTAATCTTCAGGATAAAGGAAGAAAAAGAAAAATATTATAAAATAAGAAATGATATAGATATAAAATGCAATGGTTTGATTGATAGGAAGGTAAATAAATTAAAGAGAGATATACAAGAATATGAAAACAACATAGTTATCCTAAACCACCTTTTACTAATCGGGTTGATTATGGACTGAATAAAAGGGTGAATAAAAATAATTATGGTGTAAAAAGATTAGATACATGGAATGATACTGAGTATGATCTAGAATTCCCACCATTAGTTAGGGAAGAGAATACTATCTATAAGGAAGTCAATGGGAGAGGAAATTTTCAAGTGAGGGGGGGAGAAGAGGGAGGGGGAGATATTAGATATATATACCCCTGTCCCTAGACAATCCACCCCTCAACTAGATATATTGGTAGAGGGATTCAGAAATACTTACGATGGTTTTTCAATATATAATTTTAGTAACATTTCATTGACTAAGGAACATTTTAGCCTCCTGAGTAAGGGACTCAAATATATTCCATATGTTAAGGGTGACTTAACTAGGCCTATCTTAGACATAAAAATGTTTTTAAGAAAAATCAATTTAGAAATGATATTTTCTAAAAATACAATGAACAACCCAAATTATTATCATAAAGAATTAGTACGTAGATCCACATATAACCCCCCGATACACCCCCAATTAAAAAATTTTGAACTTATGTTAGAAAAAGAAGTGAGACATATTGATAAGAAAGTTAAATATAAATCTAACCTTAGTGAAGATGAGAAAATAGTTCTGGATGAAATGACTTCTAATCCCAGAATACGTGTTATGAAACCAGATAAAGGTGGGGGGATTGTGATTATGGACACAATACATTATGAAGGAAAAATGAATCAAATACTAAGGGATGAAAATAAATATAATTGTGTTTCCAAAAATGAAGTGTATTTGGCATACAATAAAATTGAAATAGCATTGCAAGATATGTTATATGAAGGTGTTATAGTTAAAAAAATGTATGCCTATAGAAAAACCTAAAATTCCTATTATTTTTGGAACTCCAAAAATTCATAAAAATTCTGAAGACCCCCCACTTAGGCCTATAGTATCTGCGGATGGCTCTATAACATTGCCCTTAGCTAAATTTGTGGATACTAAGGTTAAACATATCTGGGTTAACAATAAAATAATTTTAAAGGACTCCTGGGATTTATTAAGAGAAATCTCACCAGAACTATATTCTGATAACTTATTATTTGTTACTATCGATATTATTGATCTTTTCTCCTGTATACCATATGCGGTGGGTATGAAAATGTTTGAAGAGGTAGTTTTTCAAGATAAAAATTTAACTCATAGGGAAAAGGTAGCGAGCACAGGCCTCATGGATTTGGTCCTACAGAACAATTTTTTAGTATTTAATGGTGAATTTTTTCAACAAATTCAGGGGGTGGTCATGGGAGCTGCCTGTGCTCCTACATTTGCAAATATAATATTGTCAAAGTGGGAAGAAAGATTTATTTTACATTCAAAATTTAGCTCCTGTTGGAAACTATATCGCAGATTTTTAGACGATATAGTCATATTTTGGACAGGAAGTAACAAAGAATTTGAAGAATTTATAGAATATATAAATAATAGTACTAACTTTTTAAAATTTACCTATAATACCTCTTATAAGACTTTACAATATTTGGATTTGGAAATTTATAAGTCTGATAATAATAAATTGGAAACTAGAATACATAGAAAACATACTTTTTGTAATTCTTTCCTTCACTATAATAGTGCACATCCAGCACATTGTAAAAAGAATATAGTGAAGGGACAATATGTTCGAGGTAGTAGAATGACTAGTTTAGATAGTGACTTTATCAAAGAATGTAATTTTCTTGAAAATATGTTCATAGACAGGGGATATCCTAGGGAATTTGTTAAAGTTATTAGAACTGAGGTTGAAAAAGGAAGAGATAATAAATTTAAACCTATTAAAGGGGTTGTCAATACTCTTGATATAATACCCAACCATAATGAGTATAAGGAGATGGAAAATACAGGGGAATTCCAACAAGCTTTAGTTTTGGAATTTAATGTAACCAATAATAATATAAGAGGGATTTTTCAAAAAGAGTGGGAAAAATTTATCTCACTCACTGATTTGGAAAATGTACCCAAAACTATACCTAAGGTAGTATACAAGAATTCAAGAAGTATAAGGAATATATTAGAAAATAAGAATATTGATAATTCCAATGCTTGTAGGAATGGTGTAAGGAAATTAGGTACCTTCCAATGTGGAAAATGTAATCAGTGTGAATTTATTATTAATAAGGGGGATATATTTTTGGAAAGTAGGAAGAGGTGGATAAGAAGCAAAGGATATTATAACTGTGACACGAAGGGGTTAGTGTACCTTGCCTTATGTGGACAATGTGAAGCTTTTTATGTGGGGAAAACGGAGAGAACACTAAAAAGAAGAATATATGAACACATCTATGATATATCTAAAGGTAAAGAAACAAATGCAGTATTTAAACATTCTAAGGTATGTGTAGGTTATAGATTCTTCTTTTTAGTTTTGGAGCAGATTAAGAATGATATTAGAGGTGGCCCATGGGAGGAAAGAATTGAATGTAAAGAATTATGGTGGCAAGTAACCCTAGAAGCGGGTACATTTCCAGGGCTAAATGACTACCTTTCTATACTGCCACTATTAAAGATAAGGGCTACAAAAATGTAAAGAGAAAAAATATTAGTGCAATATTTTTTTAAGACAATAGAGGGAGTTGTTTCCCCACATTTTGTATTAGTAAAGAAAGGAATCACTTAAACATTGCACTTGCAAGCACTTTATTTCTTAAAAGATTGGATCTTATATTACATATTTTATTAATGTTTAGGATTGATGTTTTTAAATTATTTAGGCAATAAAATTTAATTATTAGTATGATTTTAATAATTTTAAAATCAGTAATTAATTTTGTTGAATCAACAAGAATAGAATGTATTTGTAGTGATTAATATTCATGAGCCCATTTAGAAAATGATTTGTGTTTTCAAAACAAAATTAAGAGAATTCATTGGTTTACTATTTTAAACAGTTGTATAAATATAATTAAGATAATTAATCAATTCATCTGATGAAGTCTGATTTGTGTGGACGAAAATGCATAGTTGTATTGAAGGCGTTCATGTGCTTTTTATTTGCGTGTTGAATAAAGCGAAGATTTTATCCAGTTCGTGCCTGCAGTCTCAGTAATAATAGCATTTCTTTTGTGGTTAATGTCTAAATTAATGTCCTTGGCTTAAGCTATAAACAGGTGTCTTTTGTAAGCAAGTAGGCTTGAAAAATAAGACAAAGTTATGAAAGCCATGAAAAATAATAAGTTTTGTACATCTACAAAGATGTTTGCATTTATTTTTTTCATTAGCAAATGTTCAGTGGAGACTGCGGTGGTGGTGCTGCAGTAGCATTGTTGCCTCACAGTAAGACGTTGTCCTGTTCGATTCTCAGCTAGAGCATCTTCTGTGTGGAGACATGCGTGAATGGGTGTACCTTCGTTGAAGGATGTCCTTCAAGGATGCATCTGCAGTCCTTACAAATGGGTAGTCCTGTCGTCAGGCAGCCCTTCGGTTGGCCGGATTCCAAAGTCTGGGTCTGACTTCGGCTGGTGTCGCGCTTCACCCGACGTCATAGCTGCAGTTCTTCGGGTATAAAGGCATCAGCCGACGCCATTTTCCTCAGTCTTTCTTGCCGCGTGGCACCCGAAGCAGAAGCTGTTCGCAAGTGCCGGTCGGTCAGAACCAGAGATTACTACTACCGAATACTACTTCGAAGACTTCTAAAAAGCTAAGTACCCCGTTGGGGACTCTTTCTTGCCTCAGCCGATGTCAGAAAAAGTGAATAACTGTTTAACTTGTGGGAAACAAATACCTCATAAAGATTTCCACTCTTACTGCTTACCTTGTTTAGGCCCAGACCACGACGTAGCAGCTTGTCTAGCCTGTGCTTCTTTTAACCGACGGACGCTTAGACGCCGTTCGGAGTTTGCAGAACAGTTTTTCGGCTCTGATTTTGCTTATATCATGCCGTCGGATCCTCCGACTTCACAAATAACCAAAAAACGCAGGGAAAAGGACCGACACTCGTGGTCCGCGGTTTCGGCCGAAACCGCGGTTAAGCCAACCACGAGTGTCTCGGTTTCGGCTGAAACCGAGCAAGCGGTTCTTTCCCCAGCCGAAAACATGCCTTCTACCGAGGCCTCTTCTAACCTGGTGGAATCGGCTTCTGAAATCCAACCTGCAGTTGCGGTTTCCCAGGAATTATCAGACACTATTCCCTTGGATATTTCAACCCCTGCACGTGGAGCTGCTAGGCCTCCTGCAGCCATGTCTATTAAGGCCTTTGCCAGGGCTAAAGCAGCTAAAGCTTCAAAAACGGTGCCTGTCAAGCCCCCCTCTTACAGGCCCAGCACCAGTTCCCATATGCTTTCTTTGGCTGAGGATCTCATTTCTTTAATTCGTGGATCCCAGCCTCATCCAGACAGGACCTCTCACCCACCTCCAGAGAAGAGGCCTAGAGCAGAGCCCCCAGAGCCAGTATCCACAGATGATTCCTCTGATGACTCAGAACATACAGACCCTCCTGAGGCTCCTTATTCTCCTTACGAAGACTCTGATGCTGAAGAGTCCATTCCTTCAGCCTCTCCACCTGAGGAATTTTCCTTTGGGGAAACCTTGCATGCTATGAGGGAACAATTTCAGTGGCAGGGCCAAGATTTCTCAGACGCCAGAAAAAGGCTTAGAACCTTTCTACATTTGCCACAGCATAGACCTTTAGCTATACCTCCAGTTCTTTCTGTTGTAGATGATGCATTTAATGATGCTTGCACTGCTCCTGATTCATTACCTCCGGCCCCTGCTAAGCCCGATAGGTTCTACAGGGTCCCGGACACTCATCACCATTTATACAAGGCTCCTTTTGCAGATCCAGAGACTATCTCCCAGGGCCCTAAAGCTGTAGCAACTACATCTACTAAAAACCCTCCCTCTGAAAGGGAATCCAGGTCCTTAGAGCGAAGGGTTAAAAAGTTTACACCTCTGCTACTTTGTCAGCTAGGGCTTTGAACTGCCAATTTCATATGATTCAATATCAAGAGTTTATGCTAGACCAGTTAACTAAAAAGCTGTCCTCTGAAGAATCTTTAGATAAGAAATATGTTCAGGAAATGGTACATAACATACAGCAGGTTAGTAACCATTCTTTAAAATGTGGCTATGATGCACTGGAGGCTTCCTTTAGATCAGCCATGACTGGCACAGTTATCAGGAGACATGCATGGTTGAAAGAGCAGGCATTACCAGACCATGTCAAATCAAAGCTTTTAGATGCTCCCATGGACAAAGTCAATTTATTTGGTTCCCCTGCACAGCAGGTACTAAAAAAGATGGAAGAGAATGCGAAATCTGTACAAACAGTGAAAGATTTCTTACAGGTTCAACCTCCAAGGTTTAGCAGGAACTGGCCCTCCAAGAATTGGTCCTTTCCGGACTCCTTTAAGACACAGAGAGGCAGGAATAGGCGTTCAAGAGGCAGAAACCAATCCAGGGATGCCTACAGGGGACGCCAGTGGCAAGGTAACAACCAGCGAGGCACAGACGCAGCCACCACCACTACAACAACACAATCACAGTGACTTGGCTGTGGCACCGCCTACCAGGGAACAACTGGAAGCACCCTTAGGCGGAAAGCTAACATTGTTTTCAAAGAACTGGCATTGCATCACAAGGGAAAAATGGATTTTGCAAACTATAGACCAAGGTTACAGGTTCCATTTCCATACTCTACCAGCAAAGAGAGGAATGCCAAACCTACCACCTACTCAAAGGGCAGAAGCTCTAAAGCAAATATCTCAATTATTAAGAATGAGAGCTGTGGAAAAGGTACCATCTATGGAACAAGGAAAGGGATTTTACTCCAGACTCTTCCTGGTACCAAGAAAAGAGAGCAAATGGAGGCCTATTCTCGACCTGTCCGCTTTAAACACATTCCTCATTGTTCCAAAATTCAAAATGCTGACCCTACAGCAGCTCCTTCTCATGCTGGGCAAGGAGTCTTGGCTGGTAACTCTAGATTTCAAGGAGGCATACCTGCACGTCCCCATACGACCAAATTGCAGAAGATACCTCAGATTTCTTGCAGGATCAGAGCATTATCAATTCTCAGCATTGCCCTTTGGCTTATCTACTGCGCCCAGAGTGTTCACGAAATGCCTGGCATCAGTAATTGCTCATTGCAGACTTCAGGGAATCCAAATTTACCCCTACCTGGACGACTGCCTGATACAAGCGGACAACAAAAGCAAGCTAACAGAAGACTTACAAAGAGTCATTTACCTGCAGCAAGCCCTGGGATATACAGTCAATATAAAAAAGTCAAGGCTGATTCCATCCCAAAGAATAACCTTTCTGGGTGCAGAGCTGGACACATCAAAACAAATGGCATTCCTAACTGCAGAAAAGAAAGAGCAACTACCTCTCTACTTCTTGGCATTAAAGCAGAACCATCTAACTGCAAGGAAAGTACTGCAAGCCCTAGGCTTCATGGCATCCTGCATAATTCTGGTCCCTCATGCCAGGCTGCATATGAGAAAGCTACAGTGGTACCTAAAGAATTTGTGGTCTCAACACAAGCACAGCCTAGAAACCAAAATTCCAATAATCCCATGCCTGAAGCAAGAGTTCCTATGGTGGGCTCAGGCCTGTCAATCAAACACAGGATTGCCCTTCTGCAACAGTCAACCAAGCCAAACCATCACGACAGATGCATCAGACCTCGGTTGGGGGGCACACATGCTGGACAAGTGCATACAAGGCTTATGGACTCAAGACCAGCTGCGCCTGCACATAAATCTAAAGGAAATGCTGGCAGTAAAATTGGCAATCCAGTCATTCAGACCATTTCTCCAAGAAGGTCAGTTGATGATAAGGACAGACAACACCACAGTTATGTGGTACATCAACAAACAGGGAGGCACACATTCATACCCTCTATGCTGGCTGGCACTGGACGTATGGGATGTGGCTCTGAGCTACAACATTCAGTTACAAGCAATTTTTGTACCGGGAAAAGAAAACATTCTAGCAGACATACTAAGCAGAACTACCACGGATGCCCACGAATGGATGCTGCATCCGGACATCTTCAAAGCCATCTCAAGAGAATGGGGATTACCACAAATAGACTTATTTGCATCCCCACTCAATCACCAGCTAAAGAGATTCTGCACAAGGACGTACCACCCACTTGCTTGGAAGGTGGACTCCCTATCTTTCAGTTGGAAGAACCTGACAGCATACACATTCCCACCACTTCCTTTTATGCACAAGGTGCTTTTGAAGATCAAAGAGGAACGTCCAAGGATCATTCTGATAGCTCCAGACTGGCCAAGGCAACATTGGTACCCATTGCTGAGGAGCATGTCTCGGGAACAAATATGGGCACTACCTCTGATCCCATTGCTGTTAACACAGAACAACTACAACATCCTGCATCCAAACCTGAAAACTCTGCAGCTAACTGCCTGGAACATTACATAAGAACAATTAACCCAAATTTATCCCAAAGGGTTAAAGACATAATCCTTGAGGCTCGTAGACCTTCAACAAGAAAGAATTATGCAGCAAAATGGAAAAGATTTCTCATTTGGAGTACTGCAAAGGGAGAAGATGTGGCACTGGTAAACATAGCCAACATCCTGGAGTACTTGGCAGAGCTCTTCCATACAGGCCTGTCCTATTCTTCCATCAAGATACATGCATCAGCCATTTCAGCAGAATACAGCTTGGATCCTCCTGTCTTCTCACATCCTCTGCTCAGGCAGTTTCTGAGAGGAATTAAAATGTAAAACCTCCCAGGAAACCACCATTGCCAGCATGGGACTTGAACTTTGTGCTAGAAAAATTGACACTTCCCCCTTTCGAACCAGCAACAACAGCAGAATTACAATACTTATCCTGGAAGACTGCTTTCCTGCTGGCAATCACCTCAGCAAGAAGGGTATCTGAACTACAGGCATTAATGGCAGTGCAACCCTTCCTGATCTTCCATCAAGATAGAGTGTCCATGAGAACAAATCCTACATTTATGCCTAAGGTGGTATCCAGAGTGTCTTTAAATCAGGCTATCCACCTACCTACATTCTTCCCCAACCCTCAGAACAGGGGAGAAAGACTGTTGCATACCTTGGATGTACATAGACAATTACGCTACTACCTGGACAGGACCAAGTCCAATAGAAAAACTGACCAGCTTCTGGTAGCATATGCAACAGGAAAGGAAGGAAAACCAATTTCAAAACAGACCATCTCCAAATGGATAGGAAATTGCATTAGATTTTGTTACTCCTACCATGGAAAGAAAACTCCAGAGAACATCAGGGCTCACTCCACAAGGGCTACAGCCACTACCACAGCTTTCTTACGAGGAGTGGCTACCAAGGACATTATATAGGCTGCTACTTGGACCTCCGTGCATACATTTGCCAAGCATTACAACTTACCTTTATACTCTAGATCCCGAGCAGGTTTTGCCACTGCTGTTTTGCAAGGGATCCTAACTACACCATAATCTTTCCTTTTTTCCTCCTTCCCTAGTTTAGCTATGGTATTCTACCCATTTGTAAGGACTGCAGATGCATCCTTGAAGGACATAGTACAGTTTTGTACCTACCATAAATGTAGATGTCCGATAGGAATGCATCTGCAGTCAGGATTACCCACCCACCTTCGCCTCTGTGGTACTCCTAGGGTATTTGCCATCCTTCAGCTAGCTTGGGGGGGATCTATTATGGTGTATTTGTTTGTATATATGTACATACATGCTTATTTTATGTGTTTGCTCTCTACTATTTGGAAACATTGGCATTTATCCAAATTTAGCCATCCAAGAGGGCACCTGGCATCTGGGGCAAGAAACACTGAGGAAAATGGCATCGGCTGATGCCTTTATACCCGAAGAACTGCAGCTATGACGTCGGGTGAAGCGCGACACCAGCCGAAGCCAGACCCAGACTTTGGAATCCGGCCGACCGAAGGGCTGCCTGACGACAGGACTACCCATTTGTAAGGACTGCAGATGCATTCCTATCGGACATCTACATTTATGGTAGGTACAAAACTGTACTTTGTGCATCAGGGCCGGCAACTCGGCACGTAAAAATCTACTGCCAGTCATTGGCGGACCGGAGTTCCGCTGTGGCAACCCCTAACCGGCAAAAGCCGAAAGACACAACAACAAGCAAATGTTCAGTGGGACTCGAGAAGTCTGCTGCTGAAAGCAGTTATTGATTGTTATTGAAATATACAAAGATTCATTGCTGAATACTTTTTATGTGGCTATGAGCTGTCTGCAGGAGCAAGCAGTTAATCCTGAGAGGTCTGAACATTCTTTGAGGGAAATGCAAAATTTAAAGGTACAATGGCAAGTGGTTCAATGAATAATTACTGGAAATTATGTGAAGTGAGTAATAGCCTCCCCAGCAGCCTTAATACTTTAATGAATTTAATAGAACAGTGTACAGTTTAGCTTTATTTAAAGGTAGCTATTGAAGTTTTTTTACAGCTAAAAGTTGATGATAAAAAGCATATAAGCTGTTTTTTTTCATATCTGGGAGGGGAATAGAGATAAAAAAAAGTACAGACAGTAGTCAGTGTAAGTGGGAACGCAGGCTTTGTCATGGGTAATGTCTTTATTTTAGGTGAGGTAATGCCTAGTGGGTTTTATGTGTTTGTTCTAAGTTAATATTTTTTGGGGGTGTTGGGAAGGGACACTGGATAAGCAATTTACACAGAAACAATGGGAGGATATTATGTATGGCTTCCAAATATGCAACAAAGTCTAAAAGATTTATGATGGAAGTGTTTGCATGAATATTTTTATACCACAAACATACTCTAAAATAATTTTTCCTCAGGTGGACTGCTAATATTAGAGGTGTGATGGAAAAAGAGGAGGTGATTAGGAACTTTTTTTGTTTTATTTTGCAAGTGTAAAAACTTGCACACCAAATTCGAAAATCCGTAAAAAATGTCCAAGCCAAGTAAGTAAACTTGTACTCAACGTTTATTTAAGCCACAAAGTCTCTGTTTAGCTTTTCGTCGGTGACTCCTCACCAACTTCCTCAGAACAGGAAATAAACACATTCAACACATCCTGTTTAAATACTACAATATAACTCCCTACTTTTGCCACACTGCCACCTGTGGTTGGAATACAATATTTCAATATATGAAAAAGAACATACAAAAAGGCATAAGACTATTTAAAAAAACATATATATAAATATAATATGTATATGTATAATATGTTCTTTTTAATATATTGAAATTTTGTATTCCAACCACAGGTGGCAGTGTGGCAAAAGTAGGGAGTTATATTGTAGTATTTAAACAGGATGTGTTGAATGTGTTTATTTCCTGTTCTGAGGAAGTTGGTGAGGAGTCACCGACGAAATGAGTACAAGTTTACTTACTTGGTTTGGACATTTTTTACAGATTTTTGAATTTGGTGTGCAGATCCCTGGTTCCTTCTTGTGTAGCAGTTGGTTTTGTCTTTTTGATCGTTGAGCTGTTTTTTTTTTTGTTAGGATGCCATGTTGATCGCTGCACCAGTATCTACACTTTCTTCACCATCGGCACAAGCTGGAGATTTAACCTTAGTTATAAATCTTTTGACCCAAAAGTTTGAGTCATTATCCCAATGGATGGATGGTCTTATGGGAACCTCTCAGTCCTTGGTGGGCCTTTCTTCAACTCCCACACAGCCACTTGTTCAGGAGGTGGATGGGCTGCAACAAGCGCAGGCTGTAATTTCAGACTTTGGGGGAAGTAACGCTATTGTCATGCCACCATCACAGCAGAGAACAGTCCAAATGGATTCTTGTGCTTTGGGGAATACGCTGAGATCTGGCCAGAATGCCTAGGGGGGTAATGGCCCCATTGAACGCCAATAACCTTAATGGAGTGGATCAAGGTTTTTTACAGCCAGTTCTAAACAATTGGCTGAAGCGCCCGTTTTGCTTCCATAATATTTCTAGAGACTCTGTTTTTGAACAGAGTAGTTCAGGGAGCATCGAATTACCTCAGAAATTAAATCTGTTCGATCAAAAATTAATTAAGTTAAGAAAGTTACAGTTAGAGGTTGCCTATTTTGGAGAATGTCAGCATTCCAAAATAGTACCCAAAGGGCTCCGTTCATGGCAGTATCCTATGGTTCTGGAGGAAGGATCGGCCTTCCATAAAGATTTAATTTCTCTCTTTGATCAGCATGGGTTCGAGCTCTTAAATTCAATCTGCCATCATTACCAGGAGGCAGTTACCTCTCTTTCAGAGGAGCTAACTATTTTAGATGAAGCCATCAGGAAGGACATTAATTTTTCTAGATACAGATTTGATTACGATCGGATATACACTAGTATAGACCAGCATGTTTCCAAAATAACTGCTAACAAAGTTAAAAAGCTGCAAAGGGAGATTAAAGCTTATAAGGAGGGCTTAGCATATCCCAAGCCTCCTAAGTCCCAAGGCAATTATTTGGGTACATTAGCTCGGCATTCAGATGATCAGAATGGAACTGAAGAAGTTAGATCTGATATGGTTAATAATGGCCATGGTGGGGGCCCTTCAGATGATCCTACTGAATATAATCCAGTTCGAAGGAGTGACCGGATAGGTTCACTTAATAAACCGACTAATCCTCCCTTGGAAGGGGAGGGCTCAAATTTTCGGAACGCAGCCTCGTCACCCCAGCCGTCTTCGGGACGGAAGTTCAAGAACAGACCCAGGAACAGGAGGAACTGACTAGGATACAGGCTGGTCCTTCCATCTCGGGGCAGTCTTCCCTTGAGATAATATTCAACACCAGAAGGGATTTTAAGATCTATAATTTTTCTGGGTTTTCTTTTCCTCCACCTCTGGTTGATCTTCTGGCTAAGGGCCTATCGTTCGTACCGGCCCGCAGGGCCAATTTGGCTAACACGTTGGTTGACTTAAAATTGTTTACTAGGAAACTGAATTTACATCTCCTACTAGGGGACCAGTGTTCTTCTCCAAAGGTTTTTTCCATTCCCAGCACCTTTAATCCACCCCTGCTTCCTTCAGTCAACGTCTTTGATCAACTATGTGACCTGGACATTTGTGCTACCCTCCAAAACAAGAAGAATGTTGGCTTTAATACTACCAAGAAGGAATTAGCTTTGCTTGAACTGTTATGTCACTCGGGGGTCAGAGTGATGCAGCCGGACAAAGGGGGAGGCCTAGTGGCTATGGATGTGGAGGATTATATTAAGAGAATGGAAGCTATTCTGGCCTCTGAGACGTATGATGAGGTATCTAAAAACGAGTTGAACATCAACATATCACGTGTCCGCTCTTATTACGATGACATGTTTATTAATGGGGTGATAGATTTGGATATGTTCAGTTATATTTCTATATCCAACCCCAAGATTCCAGCTTTATTTGGTAACCCTAAGATCCATAAGAATATGTTGGATCTGCCCATGCGCCAGTTGGTCAGCGCTAGGGGGAGTATGACATATGCTGGAGCCAAGGTTGTGGACACTATCTTGAAAAAGTATGTCATCAGTGAGGAGCACATCTCAAATGATTCTTGGTCTTTTCTAGGCAAAGTGAACTGGATTCCATTCAAAACCGAGAATCATTTCCTCACTATTGATGTGATAAGACTTGTATTCCTCTATCCCCCACTCAGTAGCATTGGAATGGATTCAAGCGATTTTGATTTCGAAACAAGCTCCTGCCAAAGAAATTTTGATGGTCAGAGAACTCCTAGACATAGTTCTTACACAATTATTTCTCCTTCAACAACCGATGGTTCCATCAAAGGATAGGGATGCCCATGGGGTCCCCTTGTGGGGCCAGCGTAGCAAATTTGGTGATGGCATACTGGGAGAAAGAGTTTCTTTCCTAACCCATTATTCAAAGAGAAAGTCCTATTGTATACCCGATTTTTGGACGACATTTTCATCATCCTCTAAGGGGGGAGAGAAGTAGCAGACTCCATCTTGGAATGCTTTAATACATCTACTGAATTCCTTAGGTTCACCTCTAACTTTTCCATGGAGAAAATTGCTTATTTGGACGTTGATGTATCTAAGGATAACTATAGGGGTTGCTATATGGCTAACATCCATCGCAAATCTACTTTTTCAAACTCATATTTGCACTTTGAAAGCAACCACCCCTTTCATCAGAAAAGGTCGATAGTCAAGGGCCAATTGGTCCGGGCGGCCATGATGGTGACACGGGACAGTGATTTCTTAAAGGAATGTGAGTTTATCAGAGACCACTTTTTGAATAGGGGTTATCCTGGCCATCTGATTTCAGACCTCTGTAATGAGGTAAGTCGTAAGAGGGAGAATGGGGTATATCTCCCCATTTTGGGCCAGTCTATTGCAGATCAAGGTGTGTTGGTTGATGATACTCGGATTAGATCTACTTATGCCTGCAGCTTCATCACTACTTACAGTTTGGATGCGGGGGCTATTGCTTCTATTATTATGAAGAATTGGTGTTTACTGACACCAGACAATCAAGGCCCTTCAGCTTTGGGGTTTAATCCTCAAGTCATTTATAAGAGAGGTTCCAACTTAAAAAAAACATCCTTGAAAGGAAATCTAGACCTACTCAGGCACGTTCGGGCATGTTCAAATGCAGCATGTGCAGATACTGCCAATACATGAAAGCAGGAACTTATTTTGCGATCAGAGAGAGAAAGTACAAAATCCAGGGGAGGTTCAACTGTGCTAGCACACATGTGGTTTACCTGGCCCAGTGTTCTTCATGCCCGGCTTTCTATATAGGGAAAACTGACCGGAAATTGCATGAGCGCCTGTAATGAACATCTATATGCCATCAAGAAAGAAAAAATGGCTAATGCACTTGCTAAACATATTAGCGAGTGCCCGGGGCATGGGTTTTTTTTTTTTTTTTTTTGTACATGCATTGCTCTATCATGGGTCCAGTTTATTAACCATGAAGTGAGTTATTTATTTTATTGCATTTTAATACATATTTCTGGTTCCTTTTTTCAAGTCAAGCCTGTTGGCTATTGACATTGTTTTTTTAATTTTATATCGTTAAGGGAGTGTTTTTTTATATTTATTTATATGTTTTTTAAATAGTCTTACGCCTTTTTGTATGTTCTTTTTAATATATTGAAATTTTGTATTCCGACCACAGGTGGCAGTGTGGCAAAAGTAGGGAGTTATATTGTAGTATTTAAACAGGATGTGTTGAATGTGTTTATTTCCTGTTCTGAGGAAGTTGGTGAGGAGTCACCGACGAAAAGCTGAACAGAGACTTTGTGGCTTAAATAAACGTTGAGTACAAGTTTACTTACTTGGTTTGGACATTTTTTACGGATTTTCGAATTTGGTGTGCAGATCCCTGGCTCCTTCTTGTGTAGCAGTTGGTTTTGTCTTTTTGATCGTTGAGCAAGTGTAAAAACTTGTCAGACTTAAAAAAAAATTCCCTCTAGACTACACAGAAATGCTGGGTGATTAAATTAGTATAACTAAGGAAATTAATTTCTGAGTTGTGATACAGACTCACAATTGCTCGGACATAGTAAGGCCTTGCTTAGTTTAATTCTATAGTGGCTGCCAAAAAAGTAAGTAGTAGAAATGGAAATCAAAGCCTAAACCAAAAGTACTAAAAGTAGTGAATATAGTAACAGAGAAAAAAGAATTGGAAGTGTGATTTTTAGAAAAGGGTAGAAGCAAGTTACATAGAAAAAGGGAATTGTGGGAACAATGGATGCAAAATAATGTTTTGGAGGAAGAATGAAATTTAAGGGAAGGTAGGAATTGAATGAGCTATATACATTTTGATGGACGACTGTATAGTACATTATATGTGATGTCTAATGTTTGCAACTGAAAATATGTTATTATGCTTTGTTTTAATTTATATAAATATATGATTGCTTATATCGTAAATGAAAATACAATAAAGATGTTTCTTGTGTTTCTAAATAATTTTTGGGAAGAAATTATAATTTTGAACTTTATCTTGATTGCTGGATTGGCATGTCTGTCAGTTCCTGTTCAAGTGCACCGAAGATGATTTAAGGTTGGTGTGCATTTTTTGTGGACCAATATGTGTGTGTGTGTGATTGTCCACATCTATCTGTTTTCCTTTAATTTTTTGCTGATGTTCTTCATGTTTCACTGTTGCAGTCATCACATTTGGGTTATCTGCTTGCAGTAGCCCTCAGTCAGCCTGATTAACAAAGTCTTGGGTCCTACGTCGGTTGCTGTCTCTTTTTCCATGACATCAGGTCGTCAGGGGTATAAAACATGCAGCCAACGTCATTACATCAGTCTTTCTTGCTGTGCAGTGCTCGAAGCCGAAGCAGTTTGCAAGTGCCGGTAGGCCGATTCCTGAAATTTTCTTTTTCGAGTTTCAGAACCGAAGTCTTCAACTAAAAGCTAAGTACCCTGTTGGGGAAACTTTTTCTTGCTCTAATCTGATGTCAGTAAAAGTAAATAATTGCATTTCTTGTGGAAAGCAAATACCTCATAAAGATTTTCATTCGTACTGTATTCCTTGCCTAGGCCCTGACCATGACGTATCTCGCTGTCGGTTTTGTGCCTTATTTGAACCACAGACTATCCATCGTCGGTATATTTGCGCTTCAAAATATTTTGGTGCTCGGTTCAATTATCCTGATATGTCTTTGGTAAGCCATCCAACTACCGACTTTCCGAAAAAACGCAAAGATAAAGACAGAGAGAGGCCACCCAGTTCGCTGGTACTCAGTGAGGTGCTTTCACAGCCCCTGATACCCACTACTTCAGATTTGCAGGCCTCTATTGAGACCCATTCAGAGTCCAGTATGCCGCAAGATGCTTCAACTGTGGAACCTGCGGATCTCTCTACCTTGGATGGGTCCAGAGCTGCTGTGCAGGCAGCTGCTTCTGAGGGTGTATTCAGGCCTACTGACTTGCATATTAAACCGGTGCCATCTTCTTCAAGGCTTAAAACTCGAACCATGCCTAGAAAACTGATGCCCAGACCGCATGGTCAGGCCTCTATGCCTAAAAAACAAATGATAAGAATGGCTGAAGACCTTATTACTTTAATCAGGGGAAGCCAACCTTCCCCCTCTAAGAGACCTAGGACTGAGTTTGCTTATGATACTTCTGACCAGGATTCTGAAATTTCTGTTTCCTCTGATGATCGGGTTTTACCTTCATCTACCTATGAGGATTCTGATGCTGAGGACTCTATTCTCTCTGCTTTCCCCCCGGAGGATTTCTCTTTTGGTGAAATCTTGCTTACTCTCAGGGAGCATTTTCATTGGGAAAGTCAGGCTTTCTCTGATTCTAAAAAGAGGCTTAGGGATTTCTTAACTCCTGCCCCAGCACAGGCCTTTAGCTATACCTCCTGTACTGGATATTGTTGATGATGCCTTTTCGGAATCTAGCATGGCCCCTGAATCTTTACCTCCTGCTTCCAGAAAACCTGATAGATATTACGGGGTTCCTGACTCTCACAAGTTCCTTTTCAAAAATCCTACTGTGGATCCTGAAACCGTTTCACAGGGACCCAAGGGCATCAAAGCTACTACTGCCAAAAATCCTACCCCCTCTGATAGAGACTTCAGGACACTAGATAGATGGGGTAAGAAGGTGTACACTTCTGCAACTTTGGCCATTAGGGCCTTGAATTGCCAGTTTCATATGTTAAAGTATCAGCAGCATATTATTGGATTGCTTAAACAGAAAATTATGTTGATTCCTGATTGTGCTGAAAATAAGGATTTACAGGATTTAATGCATTCTGCTGAACAAGTTGGTAAACATACATTGCAATGTGGTTTTGATTCACTAGAGGCATCTTGCAGGGCTGCGTTAACTGAGTCTGTATTTAGAAGGCATGCTTGGCTTAAGGAGCAATCTTTGCCAGATCATGTTAAAGCGAAATTACTGGATGCTCCCTTAAATCAAGACCGCCTGTTTGGTAACAAGGCAGAAGAAGCCCTTAAAAAGATGGAGGAAAAAGCTAAATCTATGCAAACTGTTAAATATTTCCTACAAGTACAGCCTCCAAGATTTAGTAGGCATTTGCCCTCTAAGAATTGGTCCTTTCCTGCCTCTTCCAGGCCTTCTCAGTCCAAATCCAAAACCAGCAGAACACCCAGGCTTCAGTCCCAGGGGACGCACAGTACTAAGCAGTGGGGGGCCTCCACTTCCAAATCTGGGAGTAATAAAACTCCCTTCTATGGTAAACTGCCTCAATGACTTCTTTTTAAAACTTCCAAGCACTTCTCAACTGACTGCCCATTTGGGGGAAAGATTGCACTTCATGCAAAGAACTGGGGACTCATTGCCCAGGACAAATGGGTTTTAAATATAGTGTCCCAAGGATAAAGATTTCACTTCCACACGTTACCAACTCCAAGCGGTTGCCGGATCTACCTCCAAATCAGTGGGCAGAGGCCCAAAAGAAAGTACTCTCTCTCTTAAGCATAGGGGCTATGGAACTGGTACCAGAAGAGGAAAAGGGACAAGGTTTCTACTTGAGATTTTTCCTGGTGCCCAGAAAAAGCAATTCATGGCGTCCTGTCCTGGACCTGTCTACTCTAAACATCATTTTGGTGATTCCAAAATTCAAGATGCTGATTCGTCACCAGTTGCTTCCTATGCTAAGCAAAGATGCCTGGTTGGTAACACTAGATTTAAAGGAAGCATACCTGCACATCCCAATCCGGGAGTCTTGCAGAAGATACCTACGCTTCAAAGCAGGCTATACACACTGTCAGTTGTCTGCACTGCCATTTGGCTTATTTGCTGCGCCCAGGGTATTCACAAAGTGCCTAGCACCAGTCATTGCATTCTGCAGGCAAATAAATATTCAAATATACCCATACCTGGGCGATTGTCTAATTCAGGCAGAAAACCAGGACATATTTTTGAATTATCTGGCTTTTGTATAAAGGGTGCTAACTTGTCTGTGGTACACCATAAATGAAAAAAATCACACCTGGTACCCTGTCAACAAATTATATTCCTGGGAGCAAGCTTGAATACAACTTTCCAGATGGCTTTCCTCACGCCAGAGAAACAAATTCACTTGACAACCTACTTCAGACAAGTGGCCACAAAAACCCTGCTGTCTGCAAGGCAAATACTACAAGCCTTGGGGTTCATGGCCACCCGCATTCTTCTAATTCCATATGCAAGACTGCATATGAGGAAACTACAATGGTATCTAAAAAGTCTATGGTGTCAACATTCTCAGGCTCTAGAAGCAATGATTCCCATCATTCCTTGCCTGCACCTAGAGTTCCTTTGGTGGGCAGAGGCCTGCCACCAAAACAAGCAACTACCATTCACACTATCCCCTGCCACCCAAACCATAACAACAGACGCATCAGACTATGCATGGGGGGGGGGATGCACCTGGCCGGGAAGTGCATTCAGGGTAAATGGAACCCAATTCAAATGCACCTTCACATCAATCATAAAGAACTGTTAGCTGTACAGAATGTTCTGACAGCCTTCAAGGACCACATTCTTCCAGGATAATTAATGGTAAAGATGGACAACACCACTGTTATGTGGTACATAAACAAGCAGGGGGGTACACATTCTTAACCCCTCTGCAGACTAGCCATGGCATTGTGAAACACAGCCTTGAGCTACCAAGTGCATCTACAAGCTCAATTCCTGCCAGGAAAACTAAATACATTGGAGACGGACTAAGCAGAAACCTTATGGACCCACACGAGTGGAAACTGGAACCAAGGATTTTCAACATGTTGACAAGCAAATGGGGGGGGGCCCAGATACAAACCTGTTTGCCTCCCCCTAGAACTATCAATTGGAAAAATGTTGTGCAAGGACTCCCCACAGACAGGCTTGGAAAGTGGATGCTCTGTCCTTCAGTGGAAAAACCTATCATTTTATGCCTTTCCTCCTCTGCCTCTGCTCTCCAAAATACTATTAAAGATCAAACTAGACAAACCAAGGATGATTTTGATTGCAGAAGACTGGCCATGCCAACACTGGTACCCCCTCATGTGCAGTGAGTCACTGTTGGCCCCATGGCACCTGTCTCAGGCTCCTACCCTGCTGTCTCAGCAGGAGAACCAGATTCTGCACCTTCAGCTTCAAACACTGAACCTAGCAGACCGGCTAATTACCTAAGCTCTCCTTTACCATCCTTCAGTAAACCAGTAATGGATGTCATTTTAGAGGCAAGGAGGCCTAGTACTAGAAAATCTTATGCTGAAAAATGGAAAATATTCTGTACCTGGAACCAGTCTCAAGGGATGAGCACAGCAGTGCCCAGTTTACCTCAGATTTTACAATACTTAACTGAGATGCTTCACAAGGACCTGTCTTTTTCCTCAATAAAAATTCATGCCTCAGCCATTTCAGCTCATTAGAACACAGAACCTCCCCTCTTCTCTCATCCACTGCTCAAGCAGTTCCTCAGAGGGGCCAAAAATTTAAGACCACCCAGGAGGGCTCCAACTCAAGCCTGGAACCTTAAATTTGTATTGGAGAAACTCACCCTTCCTCCTTTCAAACCAGTTCCTTCTGCAGATTTAAAATTCCTGTCTTGGAAAACAGCTTTCCTTTTAGCCATCACTTCAGCAAGAAGGGTATTTGAATTACAGGCCCTTATGGCAGTGGAGCCTTTCATCATCTTTCATGCAGACAGGGTGTCCCTCAGGACCAATCTCTCTTTCATGCCAAAGGTGGTATCCAGTGTGGCCTTTAATCAGTCCATTCATTTGCCAACCTTCTTTCCTAATCCACAGAACAAAAGGGAACTGATACTGCACTCCTTAGATGTGCACAGACAACTTAGATTCTACTTGGACAGGACTAAACCTCAAAGGAAATCTGAACAACTGTTGGTGGCATTTGCTGCAGAGACAGAGGGGAAGGCTATTTCAAAGCAAACCATCTCCAAATGGATAGGCCATTGCATTCATTTGTGCTGTAAGCACCATGGAAAACCTATCCCGCAGGGGATCAGACCCTACTCAACCAGGGCTGCATCTACCTTTACAGCCTTTCTCAGAGGCGTACCTACCAGGGACATCCTAGAAGCTGCTACCTGGAGTTCTGTACATACTTTCACCAAATGTTACGATTTGCCAATTTTTCTCTAAATCCAGAGCTGGCTTTGCCACTGCAGTTTTGCAGGGCCTTATAGCTGGTCCTAATGCTATTTGAATTCCTCCTCCCATCCTTAGCTTTGGGAATCTATCCAAATGTAATGACTGCAACAGTGAAACATGAAGAGCATAGTACAGTTGTGTACACTTACCATAAATGTAGATGTTCGAGTGTATTCACTGTTGCAGTCCTGGTTACCCTCCCTCCAGCCCCCTGACTTCTTTTGGCTATACCTCTTCTCTCCTTTTCAATGCTTAAAAGCTTTTTGGTGTATTTGCTTTTTTGTTGCAGGTATAACCTTGTATATTTATAGATTTAATTGCTTCCCATTAGGGGGGCACCTGACATCTGGGGCAAGAAAAACTGATGTAATGACGTCGGCTGCATGTTTTATACCCCTGACGACCTGACATCACGGAAGAAGAGACAGCAACTGACGTAGGACCCAAGACTTTGTTAATCAGGCCAACTGAGGGCTACTGCAAGTAGATAACCCAAATGTGAGGACTGCAACAGTGAATACACTCGAACATCTACATTTATGGTAAGTGTACACAACTGTACTTTTGTTGCCCAGGTAATTAGGCTCGTCTTTAGACCCTTTTCAGCTGTGACCAAGGCTCATATAGCAGTTTCACTTCACAAAGTAAAATGCAAATCTTGGTTGTACAGAATTCATATATGCTATACACACATTAAAGAATTTTATATTGACATTTAAAATTAAGTAACATGGTACATACAATATGTACAAAAGTGTTTTATTAAAAAGGAAGATAATTTAATATTTGGGATAAATTGGCCATTGCCTTTGAAGCAAAAGCACATGGCTTCATTCTGTAAGTGTTGTCATAGAGCCTTTTTGAATTCATGTAGTGTTTCTAAGGACATCATTTCTGTTAGTAGTTGACTCCATGCAGTAGGTCCAGTTCTGGAAAAGGCATTTTAATCTAAATGTGCTTTGAAGAGTGGCCTACAAAGGTCATATTGTTTTCATGTTTTTCTCTTAATGAGTAACTGTATTCTTTCAGTGACTGTTTTCTTCAGAGAAGTGAACAGTATATTTGTTTATTAATTTTAAATAAAAGGGAGCTTGGCAGAAAAGAGGACCTACCTTTGATCAGAAGCCAGTTTAGTGTGTTAATAAGGTCATAATGATGATGATCATGGGGGTCCAAGTAGTGCATATCTGAAGCTTCTGTGTATTAGTTAAGTGTAGGGTTAGTAAAGGTGAACAGTGTTTTGGGAGAAGTATATTTTTGGCTGTGGTTACTTTAGATATGGGAGAAAAGAGGTGTGACAGCCGGTAATATTAATTTAAGTTGGGACAGGACTTTTGGGTGACATTGTCATTGTATTTTGTAAATGGTAAGGAGTTTGAGGGTGAGTCCTGAGTGTTTATATTCTGTGAAAAGAGAGATGCAGTTATCTTGCATATCAGTGACTGAAACTGCAGGAATCGTTGAAATATGGAAGGGCAAATTGCATAATATTTGTTTTTGAAAGATTTATCAGTAGATTATTGTTCAGTGACCTTTGATGCAAGTCAGAAAAGCTCTTTAGGAGTTGGGTTTTTTAAAATATATATTTTTTTGTTTGTTTGCTGGCCTCCAGGAATAAAATGTCCACATATAATATAACGTCAGGTAAAAGAATATCATTCATTAGGTCGTTTAAGAAGAGTTAGAAATGGAGAGAGAAGCACCGAGCCTTGGGAAACTCCGGTGGTCAAGAGTTCTGTAGCAAAGTGCTGATTGTTAGCAAGTACCTGGAAGTTCCTGTTGCTGAGGAAGATGTTCTTCGTGTTTCACTGTTGCAGTCATTACATTTGGGTAATCTGCTGGCAGGTTGCCCTCAGTCGGCCTGAATAAGAAAGTCTTGGGTCCTGCGTCGGTTGCCGTCTCCTCTTCCATGACGTCAGGGGTATAAAACATGCAACCAACGCCATTTTAATCAGTCTTTCTTGCCGCGCAGTGCCCAAAGTAGAAGCAGTTCACAAGTGCCAGTTGGCTGACTCCTGAAATTTTCGTTTTCGAGTTTCAGAACCGAAGTCTTCAAACTAAAGCTAAGTACCCCATTGGGGAAACTTTTTCTTGCTCCTTACCGATGTCAGTAAAAGTTAATGATTGCATTACTTGTGGTAAGCAAATAATTCATAAGGATTTTCATTTGTACTGTATTCCTTGCCTAGGCCCTGATCACAACGTGCCTTGCTGTCTGTTTAGTGCTAAATTTAACCAATGCACTATTAAGCGTCTGTATATTTTTGCTTCTAAATATTTTGGTTCAAGATTTAACTATCCTGAAATGTCGTCGGTTAGCAATCCGACTACCGGAGTTCACAAAAAACACAAGGAAAAAGAGACAGACCGTCGAGGTCCAAAACCGACAAAGCTTCTCCTAAGCCAGTCCCCGTTTCGCCGGTACTCAGTGAAGTGCTTTCGCAGCCCCTGATGCCCGCTACTTTTGAGTTGCAGGCCTCTACCAAGACCCATTCTGAGTCCGGTATGCCGCGAGATTCTGCAAGTATTGAACCCGCGTATGTCTCTCCCTTGGATGGGTCCGGAGCCGCTGAGTAGGCACCGGCTTCTGAGGGTGTTTTCAGGCCTCAACATTTGTATATTAAACCGATGCCATGATCAAAAACAAGGCCAAAATCTACTTCTATGTGTAAAAAACCAACACATGAGCCACGTGCTCAGGCTGCTATGCCTAAAAAACAAATGATCAAAATGGCTGAGGATTTAATTACCTTGATCAGGGGTTCCCAACCCCCCTCCCCCTGCTAAGAGGCCTAGGCAAGGCACTGATTATGACTCTTCAGATCAGGTTTCCATTTCTTCTGATAAGGAATTTTCTATTCCACCTTATGAGGACTCTGATGCAGAGGAATCCATCCCTTCTGCTTCTCCTCCTGAGGATTACTCTTTTGGAGAGACTTTGCATACTTTAAGGGAACATTTTCATTGGGAGAGTCAGGACCTCTCAGAATCCAAAAAGAGGCTTAGGGATTTTCTTCTTCTTCCTCAGCATAGGCCTTTGGCAATACCGCCTGTATTCAATATTGTTGTTGATGTTTTCTCGGAATCAAGCATGGCTCCTGATTCCCTGCCTCCGGTTCCTAGTAAGCTAGACAGGTATTACAGGGTTCCTGACTCCCACAAATTTCTTTTCAAAAATCCTGCTGCTGACCCTGAAACTATTTCTCAGGGTCCCAAGGGTGTTAAGGCTTCTACAGCCAAAAATCCTACCCCTTCAGATAGAGATTCCAGGGCACTGGATAGTTGGGAAAGAAGGTTTATACATCTGCAACCTTGGCAATCAGGGCTTTAAACTGCCAGTTTCATATGCTTAAATATCAACAGCATGTTGTGGGCTTACTGAAACAGAAGATTATGTTGATTTCTGATTGTGTGGAAAATAGAGTTACAGGATTTATTGCATTCAGCAGAACAGGTTGGAAAGCATACTTTGCAATTTGGTTTTGATTCCTTGGAGGCATCTTGCAGGGCCGCCGTAACTGGATCTGTGATAAGAAGGCATGCTTGGCTCAAGGAGCAAAATCTGCCTGATCGTGTTAAAGCTAAATTGTTGGATGCTTCTTTATAGCAGGACAGTCTGTTTGGTAATAAGGCAGAAGAGGTTTTAAAAAAGATAGAAGACAAAGCTAAATCTATGCAAAGTGTAAAAGATTTCTTGCAAGTGCAGCCACCCAGGTTCAGTAGACACTGGCCTACTAAGAATTGGTCCTTTCTGTGTCCAAACCCAGGGCAAACCCAGATGCTCCAAGGGCTCCAGGTTTCAATCACAAGGATCTTACAGGTCAAAACAATGGGGTGCCTCCACCTCCAAATCAGGAGGTAACAAAGCACAACCCTACAGTAAACAGTCTCAATGACCCTCTGCCATCTCCAAGCACTTATCTTTTGGCAGCCCCTTTGGGGAGAAAACATAGCACTTCATGCTCAAAATTGGCATTTAATTACCCAGGACAAGTGAGTATTAAATAGAGTATCTCCTGGGTACAGATTTCAATTCCACACTTTGCCAATTCCAAATGGATGGCCAGATCTGCCACCAAATCAGTGGGCAGGGGCCCAGAAACAAGTCATGTCCCTCATGGATATGGGGGCTATTCAACCAGTGCCAGAAAAGGAAAAAGGACAAGGATTTTATTCCAAGACTTTTCCTGGTACCTAGAAAAGACAAATCATGGTGTCCAATTCTGGACTTATCCATTCTAAATACATTCCTGGACATTCCAAAATTCAAAATGCTGACTTTACAACAACTACTGCCTATGCTAGGCAAGAATGCCTGGTTGGTAACTCTAGACTTAAGAGGCATACCTGCATATCCCAATAAGGGAATCTTGCAGAAGATGCATCCGCTTCAAAGCAGGCTATTTGCATTACCAATTCCCTGCACTGCCCTTTGGCTTATCTACTGCGCCCAGGGTCTTTCCAAAGTGCCTGGCACCAGTAATTGCATTTTGCAGACAAAGAAACATTCAAATTTCTCCATATCTGGACGTTTGTCTCATTCAGGCAGAGGACAAGGACACTCTTCTTCAGCATCTGGCGTTGTAAAAAGGCTTCTAGCATGCCTATAGTACACCATAAATGAAAAGAAATCACAACTGGTACCTTCTCAAATAATTACATTCCTGGGTGCAAGCTTGAATACAACTGCCCAGATGGCTTACCTCACGCCAGACAAACAAATTCAGTTGACAACATACTTCAAACAAGTGGTAACAAAAACCCAGCTGTCTGCAAGACAAATTCTGCAGGCTTTGGGGTTCATGGCAGCCTGCATTCTACTAATTCCATACGTGAGACTGCATATGAGGAAACTTCAATGGTACCTAAAAAGCTTATGGAGTCAACATTGTCACAGCCTGGAAACAGTGATCCTCTCATTCCCTGCCTGCAACAGGAGTTCCTTTGGTGGGCAGAGGCATGTCACCAAAACAAGGGACTGTCATTCATTCTACCCCCTGACACCCAAAACCCGAACTACAGACACATCAGACTATGCTTGGGGGGGGGGATGCATTCAGGGCAAATGGAGCCAAAATCAAATGCATCTACATATCAACCAGAAAGAAATGCTAGCTGTACAGAATGCTCTGACAGCCTTCAAGGACTTCCTTCATCCAGGACAACTACTGATAAAGACGGACAATACCACAGTTATGTGGTATATAAACAAGCAGGGGGGTACCCACTCATACCCCCTTTGCAGACTAGCCATGGCCTTGTGGAACACAGCCTTGACTTAGCAAATACATCTTCAAGCTCAATTCCTGCCAGGAAAGCAAAATACTCTGGCAGACGACCTAAGCAGAAATCTTATGGACCCGCACGAATGGAAACTGGATCCACAAATCTTCAGCATGTTAACATGAAAATGGGGGAGCCCAGACATAGTTTTGGGGAAAGACAAATAGATCTATCAATTGAACAAAATCTGCACAAGAACTCATCACAAAAAAGCATGGAAAGTGGATGCTGTATCCTTCAGCTGGAAAAACCTATCAGTCTATGCCTTCCCCCTCTGCCTCTGCTCTCCAAGGTCTTACTAAAAGTCAGACTGGAAAAACCAAATATTATTCTAATTGCTCCGGACTGGCCTAGCCAACACTGGTACCCGCTTCTAAGGAATATGTCACACCTTCCTCCGTGGTACTTGCCTCAAACACCTCACCTATTGTCTCAGCAGAACTATCAAATTCTGCACACTCAGCTCCAAACTCTGAATCTTGCAGCATGGCTAATCAACTAATTTCACCAATCACATCTCTCAGTAAACCTGTGATGGATGTCGTTTTGGAGGCCAGAAGGCCTAGTACTAGAAAATCTTATGCTGATAAATGTAAGAGACTCTGTGCTTGGAACCAAGCACAAGGAAATAGACACAGCAAAGCCCAATATTCCTCAGATTTTGCAATACTTAACTGAGATGCTTCACACAGGACAAAATCTCTAAGAAAGTCTGAGCAACTACTGGTAGCATTTGCTGCAGGATCAGAGGGGAAGGCTATATCAAAGCAGACTATTTCTAAATGGATAAGCCATTGTATTTGTTTCTGCTACTTGCACCATGGTAAACTTGTGCCCAAGGGGATCAGATCCCATTCCACCAGGGCTGCTTCTACTTCAGAAGCTTTTCTCAGAGGGGTTCCTACCAGAGACATTCTAGAGGCTGCTACTTGGAGCTCAGTTCATACATTCACAAAGCATTACAATTTACCTCTCTTTTCTAAATCCAGGGCAGGCTTTGCCACTGCAGTCCTGCAGGACCTTATAGCTGCTCCTAATGCTGTTTAATTCCATCCTCCCATCCATAGCTTTGGGATTCTACCCAAATGTAATGACTGTCTGCAACATTGAAACACGAAGAACATAGTACAGTTGTGTACACTTACCATAAATGTAGATGTTTGAGTGTGTTCACTGTTGCAGTCCGGGTTACCCACCCGCCAGCCCCCTTTCTATACCTCTTCTTTCCTTCACTATGCTCAAAAGCCTTTGTGGTGTATTTGCTTTTAGTTGAAGGTAAATTTTATGTGTTCTAAAGCACATGTATATATTTATAGTTATATATATATATATATATATATATTTGCTCCCCATTTGGGGGGCACCTGACATCTGGGGCAAGAAAAACTGATTAAAATGGCGTCGGCTGCATGTTTTATACCCTTGACGACCTGACATGGAAGAGGAGGCAGCAAGTGACGCAGGACCCAAGACTTTGTTATTCAGGCTGACTGAGGGCAACCTGCCAAAAGATTACCCAAATGTAATGACTGCAACAGTGAATACACTCGAACATCTACATTTATGGTAAGTGTACACAACTGTACTTTTTTGAACCAATTTATTGTATTGTCTCACAAATTAAATTTTTTGAGTTTCATAACATCTCACGGTACTCTAGAATGCTTGGGTTATGTCAGTGAAAATGCCATTTATTAAGAGGTCATCATCCATATTTGAACAGATAGTATCAGTAGTCGTGAATAGCACTATTACACCAAAGACATTGTGGAAGCAATGCTGATGGTCAGAGATCAGCCCATAGTTGTTAATATGTTTGAGAATTTGTAAAGAAACTTTTCAAATATTTTAGTGAATAAGGAAAGATTGGATATGACTCTGCAATCTTTTTAGTTGCATGGGAGATGCTACTTTTGGTAGTCTACAGAGTTTGAGATTTTTATCAACAGCTTTTTCTAGAAATGTGTGATGAAGTATGGTAATTTAACAGATGATGTATTTAGATTTTTAAGGAGCATGTTGGTTTCTCTGACATTAAGTTCTGTAAAGTGGAAGGTTGCAGAGTATTTGCCTAATGGGTAGGGATGAAGTGAAGTAAACTCTGTGTAATTTTTGTGGAAATAGGATGGAATTTATTTGGTATAGCTTTAATGGAAGATATTATAAATGCTTTGAAATCCTTTGCAAAAATAGTGTTGTATTTAGAGGTGGGGGTAGGTATAGGGGCTGAGTTTAGTTATATTACTAGTTTTAAATGTTTTTCTTTCCAAAAGTAGTTGCGTTGGCTAGTCATGGAGATTTGTTTTTCTCTTGTATATTAGACTTTTGCAAAATTAGTAGCCAATCTTGTTGCTTTTCTGTCTTTAAGAAATGTAAGGAAAGGTCCATCATGTTCTTGATATATTTGTTTCCAGGGGCAAATTCTTTTGCGTGAGATTGAGAAGACTAAGTCAAGGACAGACTCTTGGATGGAGGTGAAAAGATTCAGTGCTTGAGTGGGGTCTGGGATGGAGTGTAGAGGTGTCCAGTCTGTTATCTAGGGTGTTAAGGTCATTTAGCTTATGATCAGGTAAATTTCTACATGTAACCATTTGAGGAGAAGGCTTGGTTGTGTAGAATGACCATGTTTGTAAAAGTGGGAAGTGTTCAGAGAACGTATTTAGAAATGTATCAAGAATGGTACACCTTTGTCTGATAATTATGATTGGGTCAAGTGTAAACTCCTTGTTTAGGGATTTGCCCTAGATAGAATTTTTGCCAGTTGTTTAAAATAGTACTGTAATATTTTGTTCAATTCGTTACTTTGTAGTCCTGTGGCATTAAAAATTAAAGTCCCCAAGGATAATTTTTTTGGGGGGGCTTCAGAATAGATTTATTGAAATACGTTTTGAATATGAGAGAGTGAGGGTGTGGAGGAAAGTAAACAGAGGCAGTTGGTAGTTGAGTAGACCAGTTTCGAACCCCTACTACTCTCCACAGGGCACAACCACCACAGAGAGCTACGGAGGTTTAGCAACATGACCTATCAACCAACGGACTTGGACGTGTGGAATATGACCTTCACCTACTCGGTGGACTACCAGGAAATAAAGATCATCATCACAAATGACTGGCCCATCCTAACCGAAAGTAGGACCCTTCCCATCCTAACCGAAAGTAGGACCCTTCCCACCCCAACCCAAGTTCACACCCAAAAGAGGACACAACATCAGGGATTACTTAGAACAACCACCAATACCCAGTACAGTGGAAAAATTCTGCAAGTGTATGAGCAATAAGGACACTTTCTTCTGCCCCAACAATCACAAATTATTTAAAGCACACCACCTTGGTAACTGCAACTCTGAGAGAGTAGTTTATAGGGTAGAGTGCATGAAATGCAAGGCATTCTACATGTGTCAGACTGCAAACAAACTAAAAACCAGGGTAGCAAGACACTATCGCAACATCAGATACCTGGCAACCTCCAACCCCTTGGCAATACACGCACAGAACAAGACAGGTCACAAGTTTCTATTTCATATCCTGGAACAGATACCAGAAACCTCATTCAACGGCAATACCAGTGACTTTCTGGAAAAAAAGAGAACTCGACTGACAGATCAGGCAACAAGCCAGAAAGACCCCAGGACTCTACACAACAAAGTCTGTCATTTGGTCCTGAATCTCCATAAGCTCGACCACAAGAATTAGCGGTAAATGAAATACTGACTTTGCCAAGTACTGCTTAAAGCTGGACAAACGAATCCTTAGAGAGAAATCAAATATAATGCTCCCAGTGTGTGTAAGGCTCTCACAAACCTATTGTTCCTTATAGTAGGGATCATGCATGCCTTTATTTTTGTTTTTATGTTTATTTTTATTTTCAGTTTTGATTCTTTGAGTTTTCATATAGAAAAAAATTGTTCATTATTAAACAGGGAGCTTCCTATGCTTTCCGTTGCTAACACTATGCTTTTCCACAGAAAGTCTCCCCGTAATGGCAAATCTGAAGAAGGTTCTCTCAGAAGCACTGCACAACTTGAATGTAATTCTACCCCCACCCACAATTAAGACCAAAAGCGGTCACTTTTTTTTACTTTCTTTGTAACTTCTTAACTTCCATTTTGTACTGCAAGAATTCCAGTCTCTGTAACACCAGATTCTTAATATATTTATAATGTGACAATTTATTTGAACCTGATTGGTAACCAGATTCTTAGTATAGTATGTAAATGTGACTTAATTTGCTTGAACCTGATTGGTTAGCATCTCAGGCTGGTATTATCCCCACCCCCAAGCACACCAGGGCGGACCCACCTCCTTGGCTATGTCAGTAAAGGTTTAACCCATCAATCCAAGACCAGTAGGAGGATCCAAAGTGGTACACACCCACTTATATTGTGTATAAAACCAAGTCAACTCTGAATGTAACTTAATCATCTAAGCAGCGCTCATTTGCCATTAAAGCTTTTTGGAAGAAGAGGATTGAGATTGTTGTTTTTATCTTTTGCTTGGTTTCCACGGAATATAGAACCCCAGCCATCTAACTAGGACTGGATTTGGTCTGTAGTTTGTATTTCATCAGGGCGATCTTTATCAAGACTCCAGGAACACCCAGCTTTCAGCTCTTAAGATCCACTAAGAGCACCCAGACCTGACACCACTAAAAAGAATGCTCTAGCCTGCAGAAGAGCCCGGGCGGGATATAGTCTTTTTAAAGACTCTTTTAGGTACAGTCTTTCTAAACACTAATCCGAACAACAGATAAGACCCATGGGGCCTAAGTTTCTTTAAAACAGAATCCAGACAGAAGAGCACTCAAAGCTTCCTGGCCTAACCCACATCTGCGAGTAATCCACTTAGATTTTATACCTATGGGACTCTGGTCACCAAGGCTCCTCTTTACTCGTCAGGCAGTTGATTGCAGTTACCTCAAATTGTAGTGTAGTAGGTAAGGAATTGTAGGGATGTGTTGCATTTTAACAGTGGTAAAGCTCTTCCTGTTTGGACTGGTCTGGTGTCTAAGATTATTGTGTAATTGTCTTGTATAAAGCCAGAGGAACAGTAGTCAGCTTTTAGCCAGGTTTCAGAAATGGCAACAGTGTGTGGTTGTTCCTTTGTTAGCCATGCCTCTAAATTTATCAATTTGTTGTTTATACTTCAAACATTAAAGGACAACAATGGGATTCTATTAGTAAATGCTCAACTTCTCCATCCTTTTCCTGCCTTTTTACATTCCCTGCTATGAATAAACAAGAATACAGCATTTAAAATATTTTAAATCAACTGTTTCTCTCCCCTAGAACATTGCCTTACCATACTGTGGTGGTTTCACTTTCAAAAAACGTGTATCCTACCCTTGAAAAGCTTGCTGCAGTCTTCAATTCATTGATGTCATCAAGGCCAATGAATACAGGTAGTTTTCTAGCCAATTCCCTCCCCAAATGGACATCACCACAACCATCCTAAAATCCCACCCATGTTGTGATGTCACAGATCCCTGGTCCTTCCTCTACCCACACAGAAAGTAAAGGCTAGAACAAGGAAAACAGCACATGAATCCGGTCACTTGCTGTAAGCTGTCAATCACAGCAGGTAACTGCTCAAATTACCCTTAGCACTTTGACAGCTAGGGAAGTTAGGTGTGAAGGGGGATGGGAGATGAGTTGAAGTAGTACAATTCAGGCTTCACAAAAGACTGGAATTTAGCTATTCTAAAAAGAAGCAGCAGTAAAAAGGACTTTGAAAGTCTGTTCTGTGGCATTTGTACTGTTTGTGTTTTAAGTAGTCATTGAATGGCATGAAATGTTGTTTAAAACTAACTGACTTAAAGACAGCAGTGCATGCATGTAAAAATCGATGCAGAGTGACAGGAGCTTTAGGAAGAAACAGGCCCAGGTGTTGTAATTTTTTACAGACAAGCACTGCATTGTGGGATACCTAGAGGCAGACTAAACAATCAGGATCACTTCAAGATGCTAGACCCCATGTGGTCAGACTCTGAGATGACGTATACAAATATTTAAAAAACTGTAAATATTACCAGAGTGGTGTTAAAATGTAGGAAATACCAAACCATGATGAAATAAACATGTTTGAGTCTCTGTGTGCACTTTTCCTTTAAGTGAAACTTGTTTATGGTCTTTGTAGCTCTAAAAAAATGGTGTGTTAAAGTTTGCAAAGGGCCAGGAGTTGTATGTATGCCAGCTGAGTTTCACAAGAATCATAGGAAGTTACTAGGCTGTTGGCCCGAGGCCCTTATAAATCTAGCCAAGAGTTTAGCCCACGTTTAGACAAGTCAGCACCCAATGCCTCTCTCCAGCAGAGACACGGGTGAAATCCAAGGGATGTATTTTCTGTTTCCCATCCAGTTATCCAGGTTGTGCGGGTAAAGAGGTACTTTGCTTTACATGGAGAGGAAGTTTGTTCCACAGATGGGGGAGTCTGTGGGACACAAATGTCCTACCAACAAGTCCTATTGATATCACAGACCAGGTAGAGGCCATGAGTATGGGTTACTCGAGTGGAGCTTGACTTGCGGATATGCAGCAGTCCCATCAAGTTGCGGCCAGAGATCGCCTTGTATGCCAGACAGCGGTCACCTCTGAGGAGTATGTATCAAACTGAGTAGTGGGATAGGGCTTTTAGCCTATGTGTATATGGTAGATTTTTTTGAGGCCCTGGATTATTCTGGTGAGGAACCTCTGTGGTCTCTCCAGCTGCAGCATGTGCTTTGAGAGGTACATGCCGAATGGGACATACTCAATAATGGGCCTTATAAGGGAAGAATACAGGGATGTTATGACCTCTTTGTCCCTGAATGAGATACCCTTACTTATGAGGTGGGCCATATAGAAAGCTTTCTGTACAATGGAAGGCCACATGGTGGTCAAAAGTCAGGTTGCTATCAACCTGGGTGTCCAAATCCCTCACGACTGATTGCGTGCTTAGGACATTGTTTACTCTCCCCAATTTGGTATTCAGCTTGAGGCCATGTTTCTGGCACCAGTCATTTGGGTGAGACCCTTTGGGGGATGTCCGTATCACTAGGGTAATTGATGACAGCACCCGGCTTGCAGTCATCTGCAGACTTGGTCAGCCATAGCCAACTGGTTTTGGCCTGCACCTCAGAAAGGTATATCCAAAATAACAGAAACCCCAAGACCAAACCCTGGGATATGCTGCTCATTACAGATTTAAAGCTTGAGGTGGCTTCCCCTATTTTGACTAGGTGGGTTCTATCAGTGATCCAGTTAGCTACCCATCTGGTAACATATGGACTGATGCCTAGTTAAGAGAGTTTATCAATTATGCCTGAGTGGGGAATAGTGTCGAAGGCTTTGGCCAGGTCAAGGTAGGTGGTGTGGACCGGCTTCCCCTTGTCCATGGCTTTGGTGACTGTCTCCCCTTGATGAAGCCAGACTGTGTGGGATTGAGTATTTGGAGGTTGCCAATATCCTTGTTCATGAGGTCTATGATAATCCATTCCATGGCCTTGCAGATCAGGCTAGTTAGGCTGATGGGTCTATAATTTCCTGGATCGGTGGACGCTCCACCTTTATGCAGAGGGATGACAGTGGCCGTATTCCACTGAGCTGGGACAAAGCCAGTATTCAGGCTTTGGTTGAATAAGGGCGCCTAATGGTGCTGCAAGTCCCTGCCTGAGTTCAGGTAGGATGCAGCCTGGGATGTTATCGGGTGCCATGGGGAAGGGGGTAGGTACTGGGAATGTCCTGATTTACTGATGGGGTGGGGACAGAGGGGTGAAGTTTTAGCTGAATCTGTCAGCCAGCAAGTTTGCTATATCTGCAATATTTGTATATTTGGTGTCCATGACCACCAGTTCTGAACAGATGTGGTGCTTCCTTTGAGATTGGTGACCTATGTGAAGAAGGCCTTATGATTGTCTGTAGTAGATGTAGCAAATTTGGACTTGAAGTTTGCTTTGGAGGATTTCAAGAGTGCTCTTATTTGTTTGTTTAGGCTCAGGAGAGATTGCTTCCAGTTGGGCACCTGCTTCTTCTTGATCCTGGACAGCATTTTTTTTTTCCTTTTGTTATAGTTTATTTATTACAAATGTCCACCAGACAGGTTTATTCTTCCTTGCGGAGGATGGCTTAATCCTGTCTGGTATTCCTGATTCCATGCATCTATATAAATGCTTGTATAGTGCTTTGGTATAGTTTTGAATACTGATCCCAGTTCCTAGAGAGGGCGAGGGGGCTGTGAAACTCTATACCATCCCTCAGGAGGCTGTAATCAGCTTTGGAGAAGTTTTTTGTTTGACTCTAGCTGGCGGGAGGGGGGGAGAGATGGTGACTTTGAAAGTGACCACTTTACTGTCGGATCTTACCAGGGATGATGATATTGCAGGGATGTTGCAGTGGTTACTCATTTTGGTTAATACCAAGGCCAAGATATCACCTCTTGTGGGGGTACCAACTAGCTGTTCCAAAGCATTTGCATTAACAAAATTGAGGCATCTTTGGGCATTTGTGTTCTGGCATGAGTAGTTCTTCCAGTCTATGTTTTGGTAGTTAAAGTCACTCAGGATCAGGGTAAAGGGGTGAATCTTGATAGATTTGAAGAGGTTCAAATAGGCGGATTGGGCATCTTGTGTCAGATTTGGGGGCTGGTAGCTATGATTTGTATAGGGAGGCTAGTTAATATTAAGAATTCTTTTTTAATGTGTGTTTTAGAACAGTTTGGATTAGAAACCTTTTTAGTGGTGTGTGTTAATGATGTAGTGTAAAGGGTGATTAGGTTGATTATGCTTGTAAGGTAGTTATGGGAACTGTAAAAGTGAAAATTTTATTCTAAGAATCTGAGGTTGTGTATGACAGGATGATATGAGGGAGCCAAAGGAAGCTATAAAAAGCAGTAGCCATGAAATGCATGGATAACCCAGTTCTGAAGAATACCATTGTGGAAGAAACTTGTATGTTATAGGTTGTGTGATGTCAGTGCACAGTCCCAGTAATCAAGGAGCCTCAATCCTCACCACTAGCACCAGTGAGGGGTGTGCACATTGGGAAGGATAACAAATACACATATAGTAAAGTACAATTTCTCTTAAGAGCACACAGAGATCACAATCACTCTGGGGCTAGTTTCTCCCTTTCTCTGCAGATCCCCAATAAGACTCCCCACTGGCACAGCTATAGGGTACAGATCTCAGCCTAGTAGGCAAGCTAAACCTTCCAGTGCCCTCTCTGCCCAAGTAGCTGACACACACTTTGAGATGTGAGTTATATACAAGCACACAGACACTCCTGGGGAAGGCTGGCACAGGTTCTCCAGCTATGCCCCTTCTCTCCAGACTAAAAGGTAGAAATCACTGCCACCAACCACTAATATCAGCTACTATAAGGCCCTTCCCAAAGAATGACCAATTTCACTGTGCAATATTACTTTTATCCAAATTAAGTGTGACATGGGGCTAAAGCTATTGGGGTGGCTTGGACAGTATCACCAAATACATGCATAACAGCTTAAATTATCAATACACAAAACAGCCACAGTTGAAAGGGTTAAAAATATTTAATAATAAATAATAAAAACACAAGACAATACTTATTACTTCAACACAATGACATTACAGAGGTGAGAGATCACAGGAAAATGCTTTAAACCAATTCTGTAGGATAGTCTGACAAATATAGAAAACAGCTAGACTAATCTGGCTATTTCTATCTATCTTTAAGAGAAATCACTGTTCTAAATAAATGTCTTACAGAGCAAAGGCAGAGTGCTGGTGAGTTGATGTGTTCAGGTTCAGGCAAAATCCAAAATGTTCTTTCTATCTGAGAAAGTCTTAAATTGATAACACAGTACTGCTGAGTCATTTCAGATTACATTATTCTTAACAGTTCTGATTTAGTTTCCCAGGCTATCTGAAACTCAAAATGTACATTTTTTTGTAATCTGCACCTCCAGGAAGCCGCAGCAATAAAATACATTTTACATGTAAAATCTAGTAATTAACACTCTTCCTAAGACAATAGAAAGAATTCCTTTGTCCAGACATCCCATCTCTGAGCTTGAGATCAAACAGTCATAAAATGCTTTACTTTATCGGCTTTCTTCCAGCAGGGTGCACTTTGGTTACATTTTTGAAGTTCAGAACATATAACATTTAGTTTTCTTACATTTGTAAAACAGCCTGTGGATTACATTAATATTTACAAATGACATAGAATTATTTACAAAATTATATCTAGCTAGGCTGGCAGCCTTCAGAGGTTGTTATATGGCTATATTATGAACGTTTGTCTTGCAACTGATATACTCAGGATTTTAGAGTGGAAGGAGAAGAGCTAGCAGAAGTACTAGGTGAAGTAGTTATAGCGAGTCAGTAGAATAGTACAGTGGTGGTGATCAGTTAGTGAGGCGGTTATAGGTTGTACAGCCTTCCTATACCTATTCAAACTGTATGCTACTTTGGTTGCAAGGATGGGAATCTTTTAGTATGTGTTAAGCAGAGTCAGGTAGATTGCAAGGAGAGGAAAGGAAGTAGAGGAGTAGTAGTAGGATACGAGTTAGAGAGAGATGCAGTTTAACCTATCTGCTGCCTAGTTTGCAAGGGAAGGAGTCTTTGTGTAAGTAGTACAGGTCTTTACAATCGTCTGTCACATAGTTACACTTAGGTTGTGCTAATGTATTTAACTCTCTCCATCTGCAAACTTAGTTGTAAGAAGTTTTAACAGTAAGTATTAGGACTAAGTGAGACATGTATTTTGCATAAAGCCGAAAAGCAGTGGTGTAGAAGAAGAGGAGGAGGAAGGACAGTAGTCTTTAATTTCTAAGTTTAAACATATCTACCCGAGGATTGCTGTCAGATCTAGGTAGATGAATGAATATATACAAATGTACACATTTGTGTTTTCTTATTCATCTTTTCCTTTGTTCTGTTCCCCATTTCCCAGCTGACATGCCTTCAAATCTCAACTTCTAGTACTTATTTTCTTACTAGCCAATTTCAGTATTTTAAACTGTTAATAGTGATGGATTTCTTGCAATTATTTGATCTGTTTATTAAATATCTATCAAATTATTTGATTTGTATTTATATTTCTATAATGCTATGTAAAAAAATCTGTTTTTTCTAAATCAAACATAATTTAATAGGATTATGAATATGTATATAACTGTATATTTCAAGTTACTTCATATAATAATCTAACAAAATGGGAGATGCTGCCAAAATGCTAAAGGACACCAAATAGTTGTGCAGTTTATAGCTACCTGTTCTTTGGCTAGTAGTAGCATATTCAGAAATGTGAGAGTGGAGTAAGCTTTCTGCAGATTATTTTATTGCCAGTGTTGTCATATAACTATGGCAGCTATAGCATATTCACAAAACAGTGGAACAAAACTGGTTACAGTTATTACTACTGTTCTGTGATGTCTGACTCCATAAGTTGTATATAAAGCCAAGAAAGGAAGCATTTGTATATGGGTTAATATTATAAAACAGTTTACTTGTGCATAAAACTGTATAACAACAGAAATTAGTAAGCACCCATTCAGTGACCACCCACTTACTACTGAAGTGCTATGTACTCAAATATAAGCATACACAGACCACACTTTCTAGTGCAGTAAACACAAGTATTGGGGAAAAAAATACTAATGTCTCCAGCTTTGGCTGTATATGCTAGTAATGGGAAACTGATGATTGAATGATGGCTATAAAACTACCTGTTGAAACAAATACCATAATATTCTGATGCATATTACCATCCATGCAGTTCATTCTAAGTAGTATTATGTTATGACAGTAACTAAATCACCATCAGCAAACGGAATAAAAAGCCTGGTGCCAGTTGCATCATTTCTAAAACCCTGTCTAGTAACTACTCAACTAATACCAAACATAAAGAGAAGGGTACCTGTTAATTGTATATCATTAATTCATCCAGACAACACATCACATAGGAAAGTTTTGAATGCAAAAAGATGCTCCATCAACCAACCCAGCCATTGTAGTGGTCTGCTGTTATATTCTACATCTGTAGCTCAACTACTGATCTCATCATGTGTGCTAATGTTTGTGCCACTAAGCCATTATCACTTTATCTGTGAAATTTAAGAAAGAAGTAAACTTGAGGAAAGAAAGTAAAAATAAATGCCTTGGACATAACATCCAGTGCACCGTTACAACTTGTGAAATAGTTTGGAGAGATCCATATCTTTGGCAGTTTCTGAATCAGTTTGTTAAAATTATCCATTTAGTGCCATACTCATATATGCCAACAAGAGTGTAGCTGTTATGTCTGAGTCACCTTCCATATACTAATCTCCTACTACTACTACAAATGCCAGGATCGCATTTCATATAATAATCCTTCATTTAGTAATAAGTTTTGTAGTTGTCATCTCTACTTAATGGTATTTTTTTTTTTTTTGCTTTTCATGGGAACCCTTTGTAATATTAATTTACAACACTACTAGAGTGTAATATTAATTTACACTACTAGAGATGAGCATGGTTGCCAGACTTAATGGTGCACTACTGTTATCTATGTGTGCCTGATAATTAATAATGGAAATATAAATTGTATTATGAACATTTATAGTTGAAGACCAAAATATAAGTAGATGGTTATAAAGCGACACTGACGAGCCTCTGTGTTTGAAACGTCAGTCTACTTGAGAGGAGTAATATTGACTTAAAGTACTTTGATATAAATGTTAGAAGAATCTAAAATATTTAATGTAGTTCTATATTGTTTTGCATTTTATGCTGAAAACTAAACACTAGGGAAGGAGACTGGCTGAGAGAAATGAAAAACAAAGAAAAGAGAAATTGGCTAGGACATCATTTCTCTGAAAGTAATCAGGGGTTTTCCCTGCTGGGAGGGCTTTAAAGATAAGGCAAAACCATTTGACTTGAAGTAGAGTTTTCCCAGTTTTTTTTTATGCAGTGGGGATACTAATATAAACAGGTGCTTTTTTCTTTCTTTTTTTCTGTTTATCCCTTTTTTTTTTCAGTTTTAAGAAAAGTAGGCACTGCAATGTAAAAAAAAAAAAAAAAAAAAAAAGAGGGAGAGAGGAAAGGTCTGGTTAAGAGAGTATGACAAATGACTGGGTTGAGACCTGAGGTGTTATCCAGTAACAAGTTTAATACGAAGCATGTAAATGAAAAAACATATTGAATATTATAAGGTTTTTTCTGGTAAACAAGATACCCTTAGCAGTTTTGTATCTGGTAGACAATTTGATAATGAGAAACTGTTTGGAGAAAGTTTTTACTGAAAGCATTCAAGTGTTTTCTCAGCTGGGAGAGTATAAAGATGGACAAAATCAAATACTACCTATTAATAGCACAGGCTATACCATGCATCCTAGCATAAATAACCTTTCTTTTTGCTTAACTTTAAACTGTGTGGTTGTCAGCTTTGTTCTTATTAGGAAGCAAAAACGTCAATATTTGAAGATGTACTTAGCTTTGTGTGTTACTATTAAGATGTTCTTCGTGTTTCACTGTTGCAGACATCACATTTGGGTTATCTGCTTGCAGGTAGCCCTCAGTCGGCATGATTGTCAAAGTCTTGGGTCCTGCATCGGTTGCTGTCTCATCTTCCATGACGTCAGGGGTATAAAGCATGCAGCCAACGTCATTTTATCAGTCTTTCTTGCCGTGCGGTGCCCAAAGCAGAAGCAGTTCCCAAGTGCTGGTCGGCCGACTCCTGAAATTTTTGTTTTCAAGTTTCAGAACCGAAGTCTTCAACTAAGCTAAGTACCCCATTGGGGAAACTTTTTCTTGCTCTAAACCGATGTCAGTAAAAGTTGTTAATTGTATTTCTTGTGGAAAGCAAATACCTCATAAAGATTTGCATTCGTACTGCATTCCTTGCTTAGGCTCAGACCACGATGTACCTCGCTGTAGGTTTTGTGCCCTATTTAAACAACGAACTATTCGTCATTAGTTCATTTATGCTTCTAAATATTTTGGTACTCGGTTCAATTATCCAGAAATGGCTTTGTTAAGCCACCCGACTACCGATATTCTGAAAAAAAACGCAAAGATAAAGACAAGAGACAGACCACTTAGGTCCAAAGCTGCCGACGATGCGTCTCCTAAGCTAGTCACCAGTTCGCCGGTATTCAGTGAGGTGCTTTCGCAGCCCCTGATACCCGCTACATCAGATTCGCAGGCCTCTACTGAGACTCGTTCAAAGTCCGGTATGCCGAGAGATGCTTCTTCTACTTTGAACTTGTGGATGTCTCTACCTTGGATAGGTCTGGAGCCACTGTGCAGGCACCAGCTTCTGAGGGTGTATTCAGGCCTACTGACTTGCATATTAAACCAACGCCATCTTCTTATTCTAGGCCTAAAACTCGATCTATGCCTAAAAAAACGACACCCAGACTGCATGGTCAGGCCCCTATGCCTAAAAAACAAATGATAAGAATGGCTGAGGACCTTATTACTCTAATCAGGGGAAGCCACCCTTCCCCCTCTAAGAGACCTAGGACTGATTTTTATTCTGATCAGGATTCTGAAATTTCTGTTTTCTCTGATGACCAAGATTTGCCCTTATCTACCTGTGAGCATTCTGATGCAGAGGACTCCATTCCCTCTGCTTCCCCGCCAGAGGATTTCTCTTTTGGTGAAACCTTGCATACTCTTAAGGAGCATTTCTTCTGGGAAAGCCAGGATTACTCTGACTCCAAAAAGAGGCTTAGGGAATTCTTACTCCTGCCACAACACAGGCCTTTAGCTATTCCCTCCTGTACTGGACATTGTAGATGATGCCTTCTTGGAATCTAGCCTGGCCCCTGATTCTTTACCTCCTGCTCCCAGAAAATCTGATGGGTATTACAGGGTAACTGACTCTCATAATTTCCTCTTTAAAAATCCTACTGTGGATCCTGAGACCATTTCACAGGGACCCAAGGGCATTAAGGCTACTAGTGCCAAAAATCCTACCCCCTCTGATAGAGAGTCCAGGGCACTGGATAGATGGGGAAAGAATGTGTACACTTCTGCAACTTTAGCCATTAGGGCTTTAAACTGCCAGTTTCATATGTTAAAGTATCAGCCGCATATTATTGGATTGCTTAAACAGAAAATTATGTTGATTCCTGACTGTGCTGAAAATAAAGAATTACATGATTTAATGCATTCTGCTGAACAAGTTGGAAAACATACTTTGCAATGTAGTTTTGATTCATTAGAGGTATCTTGCAGGGCTGCTGTCACTGGGTCTGTACTTAGAAGGCATGCTTGGTTTAAGGAGCAATCTCTGCCAGATCATGTTAAATCTAAATTGCTGGATGCTCCCTTAAACCAAGACTGCCTGTTTGGCAACAAAGCAGTAGTAGTACTTAAAAAGATGTAGGAAAAAGCTAAGTCTATGCAAACTGTTAAAGATTTCCTGCAAGTACAACCTCCCAGATTTAGTAGGCACTGGCCCTCTAAGAATTGGTCCTTTCCTGCCTCTTCCAGGCCTTCTCAGTCCAAACCCAGAACCAGCAGAACACCCAGGCTTCAGCACATGCATAAACAGTGGGGGGCTCCCACTTCCAAAACAGGGTAGTAGTAAGACTCCCCCCTATGGTAAACTGTCTCAATGACTTAACTTTAAACCTTCCAAGCCCTGTTCAACTGACTGTTCCTTTAAGGGGAAAGATTGCCCTGCATGCAAAAAATTGGGAAATCATTACCCAGGACAAATGGGTTTTAAATATAGTTTCCCAAGGATACAGATTTCACTTCCACTCCTTACCAACCCCAAACGGTTGGCCAGACCTACCCCCAAATCAGTGGGCAGAGGCTCAAAAGCAAGTTCTCTCTCTTTTAAGCATCAGAGCTATTCAACCTGTTCCAGAAGAAGAATGGGGTACAAGGTTTCTATGCAAGACTTTTTCGGTTACCCAGAAAAGGCAGTTCCTGGCATCCTATCCTGGATCTGTCTATCCTAAACACATTTTTGGTAATCCCAAAATTCAAGATGCTAACTCTTCATCAGCAGCTTCCCCATGCTAGGCAAAGATGCCTGGTTGGCAACACTGGATGTAAAGGAAGCCTACCTGCACATCCCAATAAGGGAATCTTGCAGAAGATACCTACGCTCCCGAGCAGGCTACATGCACTACCAGTTTTCTGCACTGCCCTTTGGCTTATCTACTGCACCCCAGGGTATTTACAAAGTGCCTAGCTCCAGTCATTGCATTTTGTAGGGAAAGAAATATTCAGATATACCCATACCTGGACGATTGTCTAATTCAGGCAGAAAGCCAGGACATACTATTAAATCATCTGGCTTTTGTAAAGAAATTGCTAACTTCTCTGGGGTACACCATAAATGAAAAGAAATCACATTTTGTACCCTGCCAACAAATGGTATTTGTGGGAGCAAGCTTGAATACAACTTCCCAGATGGCCTACCTCACGCCAGAGAAAAAAGTTCATTTGTCAGCTTACTTCAAAGTACTGGCCACAAAGACCCAGCTATCTGCAAGGAAAATTCTGCAAGCCCTGGGGTTCATGGCCTCCTGCATTCTACTAATTCCATATGCAAGACTGCATATGAGGTAACTACAATGGTATCTAAAAAGCCTATGGTGTAAACATTCTCAAGATCTAGAATCAATGATTCCTGTCATACCTTGTCTAAAGATAGAGTTCCTTTGGTGGGCAGAGGCCTGCCACCAAAACAAGGGACTGCCATTCACTCTACCCCCTGCTGCCCAATCCCTAACAACAGATGCATCAGACTATGTTTGGGGGGGTTCACTTGGCAGGGCAGTGCATTCAGGGCAAATGGAACCCAAGTCAAATGCACTTGCATATCAATCAAAAAGAAACGTTAGCTGTACAGTATGCTCTGACAGCCTTCAAGGACCACATTCTTCCAGGACAATTATTGGTAAAGATGGACAACACCACTGTTATGTGGTACATAAATAAGCAGGGGGAACCCACTCATACCCTATCTGCAGACTAGCTATGGCTCTGTGGAACACAGCCTTGAGCTACCAAGTGAACCTACTGTCTCAGTTCCTACCAGGAAAGCTAAACACACTGGCAGATGACCTAAGCAGAAATCTCATGGACCCACACGAGTGGAAACTGTAACCAAAGATATTCAACATGTTGAGAAACAAATGGGGGAGCCCAGAGACAGACCTGTTTGCCTCCCCCCAGAACTATTAATTGGACAAATTCTGCACAAGGACTCCCCACAAACAAGCTTGGAAAGTGGATGTCCTGTCCTTCACTTGGAAAAGCCTATCAGTTTATGCCTTTCCCCCTCTGCCTCTCCTCTCCAAGGTACTACTAAAGATCACACAGGACAAACCAAGGATGATACTGATTGCACCAGACTGGCCCCACCAACATTGGTACCCACTTTTGCGCAGTGTGTTACTACTGGCACCATGGCACCTGCCTCAGACACCTGCCCTGCTGTCCCAGCAGGTGGGCCAGATTCTGCACAGACAGCTTCAAACCCTGAACCTGGCAGCTTGGCTAATTACCTGATCTCTCCTTTACCATGTCAGCAAGTGTTGGATGTCATTCTGGAGGCAAGGAGGCCTAGTACTAGAAAATCCTATGCTGAAAAATGGAAAAGATTATGTTCTGGAACCAAACACAGGGCATGGGCACAGCAGCACCCAATTTACCTCAGATTCTCCAATACTTAACTGAGATGCTTCACAAGGGCCTTTCCTTTTCCTCCATCAAAATTCATGCCTCAGTCATTTCAGCTCATTACAACACGGAACCACCCTTCTCTCATCCACGGCTGAAGTAGTTCCTAAGAGGGGCCAAAAACTTAAGACCACCCAGGAGATCCCCTACACCAGCCTGGGACCTTAACTTTGTATTGGAAAAACTCACTCTACCTCCTTTTGAACCAGCTGCAAATGCTGAGTTGAAATTCCTTTCTTGGAAAATAGCCTTCCTTTTGGCCATCACTTCAGCAAGAAGGGTGGCTGAATTACAGGCCCTCATGGCAGTGGAGCCTTTCATTATCTTTCATGTAGACAGGATGTCCCTAAGGACCAATCCCTCTTTCATACCTAAGGTGGTATCCAGTGTGATCCTTAATCAGTCCATTAATTTGTCAACCTTCTTTTCTAATCCACAGAACAAAGGGGAACGGATCCTGCACTCCTTAGATGTGCACAGACAACTTAGATTTTACTTGGGCAGGACTAAAGCTCTCAGGAAATCTGAACAGCTGCTGGTTGCATTTGCTGCAGGGGCAGAGGGGGAAGACCATTTCAAAGCAAACCATTTCTAAATGGATAAGCCAATGCATTCATTTCTGCTATAAGTACCATGGAAAACCTACCCCACAGGGGATAAGACCACATTCAACCAGGGCTGCATCTACCACTACAGCCTTCTCAGAGGTGACCCTGCCAAGGACATCCTAGAAGCTGCTACCTGGAGTTCTGTACATACCTTCACCAAGCATTACCATTTTCCTATTTTCTCTAAATCCAGAGCTGGCTTTGCCATTGCAGTCTTGCAGGGCCTTATAGTTGTTCCTAATGCTATCTAATTACCTCCGCCCATCCTTAGCTTTGGGAATCTACCCAAATGTGATGACTGCAACAGTGAAACACGAAGAACATAGTACAGTTGTGTACACTTACCATAAATGTAGATGTTCAGGTGTATTCAGTGTTGCAGTCCTGGTTACCCTCCCTCCAGCCCCCTGACTTCTATTGTCTGTACCTCTATTCTTGTTTACTATGCTTAAATCTTTCTGGTGTATTTGATTTTTGTTGGAGGTGTAACCTTATATATAATTGCTTCCCATTATGGGGGCACCTGACATCTGGGGCAAGAAAAAAAGATAAAATGGCGTCGGCTGCATGGTTTATACCCCTGACTACCTGACATCATGGAAGATGAGACAGCAACCGATGCAGGACCCAAGACTTTGATAATCAGGCTGACTGAGGGCTACCTGCAAGCAGATAACCCAAATGTGATGACTGCAACAGTGAATACACTCGAACATCTAAATTTATGGTAAGTGTACACAACTGTACTTTAATAGCTTTGGGAGGGTTTTGTACTGTTTGAGGGCTTTCAAAAAAAAAAAGTTCTCACTACACCTTTCTAAACATACTGAAAAATATTAAGATACAACCAAACACCCTAATACTGGGTGATTTCAACTACCCTGCCATTAACTGGGAGAACTACTCATGTACTAACACCTTTGCCCAGCAGTTCTTAGAATTCATATATTTCAATGCCCTGGATCAACTAATCCATAGTCCCACCAGGTGCTCTAATATCCTAGACCTGGTCATTACCAACATGGGAAATCAATGCTCCACACCCATGGTCATCTGCTCGTTGGTCAGGTCAGACCATAAGCTAATCACCCTTAACATCCACATCCCACCCCCACCCCCCAGTAAGGAAACCTCCATAAAAAACTTCTCCAAAGCCAACTTCATGCTACTCAAGTCAGAAGTGACAAACTTCATGACATCCATGCAGATGGGAACTGAAAGTTCGACTGCTGAGACCTACACTAAGGCACTGTACGAGCACATCCACTCATGCATGAATCATGCCATCCCAAATAGAACCAAGATGCTCTCCTCCAAAAAAAGGAAGCCGATCTGGTGGACCTCTGCCATAAACGATCTTTATAACAAAAGGAAAAAACTGTTACAGAAAAGAGGAAAATCCCAGGATGCAAAAAGCTCCCTTACCAGCCTCAGTAAGAAGCTGAGATCCCTCATAAAATCCTCCAAAGCTAGTTACGAAAATAAAATTGCCAAAGATTCTAAAGACAACTACAAGGAATTCTTTAACTGTGTCAAGAATCTAAATGGCAATGCTCAGATCTGCTCTGATCTACAACAGAATGGCATTAAATATACTGATCCCAAGGATATTGCCAATATCCTGGCAGATCGATTCAGTGCCAACTTCACCCCCATCTCACCCCCTAAATGGCCCATCTCAATACTGGAAGATTGCCAGATGCTGGTAATAACGTCCATACAGGTAAAAAACGCTCTCTCCAAAGCTAAGAATACAGCATCCATGGGAACAGATGACATCCCGGGCTGTGTACTACATGAACTGGCACCTCACCTAAGTGTCATGTTTAATCATACCCTCACCTCAGGCTTCGTGTCCACTGAGTGGCGCACAGCAACATCTATCCCACTCCACAAGGAGGGATCCACCTTGGATCCCGGGAACTACTGCCCCATCAGTCTGACGAGCCTGATGTGCAAAGCCATGGAACGTATTATCATGGAACTTATAAGCAAAGACATTGGCAACCTTCAAACACTGGACCCCACCCAGTTTGGGTTCGTGAAGTGCCGATTTTGTCTCCTGAACCTGATTGACTTCTTCGAATCAGTCTCCAGAGCCGTGGACGAGGATAAGGCAGTCCACACAGCCTATCTGGACCTCGCCAAGGCCTTCGACACCATCCCCCACTCTGGAATCATAGATAAACTTACTAAGCTGGGCATTAATCCCTACATCACTTGATGGGTTGCCAACTGGCTTACTGCAGAACCCACACTGTAAAAGTAGCTGACTCCAAATCCAGCTCCAGACAAGTGACAAGTGGAGTACCTCAGGGTTCAGTCCTGGGACCGCTCTTGTTCGGCATCTACTTCTTTGAAGTACAGGCCAACAATAAGGGACTCTGGCTAACAAAGTTCGCAGATGACTGCAAACTGGGAGCCATTATTGAATCCTCAAATTATGTGGATACTCTACAAAAGGGCCTTACAGAAACAGATGCTTGGTGCCAGAGCCATGGGCTCAAGCTCAATGCCAAGAAATGTATAGTTATCCCCTTTGGGGAAAAAACATGTACCCGTGAATTACCACATAGGTGGCAGTACACTAAACACTGAAAGTGTGATAAGATACTTAGGGACACAGGTGGACAGTGGTCTCACCTTCGATAACCACATCGCCACAACAGTCAGGAAATCCTTCTATGTGGCACACCTCATCACTAAGAGCTTTTCATCCAGAAAAAAGGAGGTCATTGTCCCACTGTACTCATCCCTTATTAGACCCATTATAGAATATAGCTCCCCATTTGGTATATACCTATCAAGACATCTGCAACAACTGGAAAGGCTGCAGAATTACCTCACTAAAAGAATCACAGGCCTAAAGCAGATGCCCTATGCTGACCACCTTAAAAACTCCAGCTATACTCAGTCGCATATCGTCTACTCAGAGGCGATCCCTGCTTAACATAAAAGGCCATGTCAAACCCACAGCTGTTGGACATGCTACACTTAAAGAAATCCCAATCCGCCAGAGCCACATGCTCCAGGGATCTAAACCTTGTCATCACAATAAACAAAACATGCTGGCGGGATAGGCTCCTGACCCAGAGACTCCCCAGACTCTGGAATAGACTGCCCATACAAGTCAAGCAGAGCACCTCTTTGGCCCTCTTCAAAAGGAACCTTGACGATTGAATGGAGGAAAGGAAATTCACCCTGAGGATCACGTCAGTCACCCTGCTAGACAGGGGTCCAGGGAAGTAAATAGTGTGGGAGGAAATAGCCAGGGAATTGTTATGGCTAGGCTTGTATAGGCCCTAGGGCCGATAGCCTAGTACCAACCTATGAACCTATGTAAGATGTGGCATAGGCTCAAATGGATATGACAAAAAACAACTGTATAAAAGACCAACCTGCCGAACAGTATATGTATGTAACATAAAAGTTGGAACTAGACATTTAACAAAAAAGCCGTTACACATAAAAGGTGGTAATTATAACTATATAAGAAAATGATGCTTTCTGTAATGTTTTTCAATCTAAATGTTCTTACAGATAAATATAAAAAAAGAGTAGTGAACTGTATTAAAAAAATGTAGATTGCAAATAGCTGTGCTACAGGAGACTCACTTGGAAAGAACTGAACATGTGAATTTAATAAAGAAATGTATTCAATGGAATATCTGGGGCAATGGAAAATGGGAGTACTTATATTAATTGCAAGAGGAGCTCCAATAGTGATAGAAGAGAGAAAAAAGATAATGATGGAAGATATGTAGTACTAAGGAGCTACTGGCAACAGAGGAGGGTTACACTGGCATGAATTTACATTCCACCTAAAACTGCTGTAGTGGAGCTTAAAAAAATTCTGGGAGAAATAATCAGCTTTCAGCAAGGAACATTAATTGTAGATGGAGAATGGAATTTGGTTTGCAACAGTCAAGATGTGTCAGGGGGCCTAGAAAGGAAAATCTAACAAAGGAGGGTAGATTTTTGAAAAGAATTATGAAAATGTTTGGCATGGAAGCTGAATTCAGTACTAGGCGTTCAGAGTGAATTTATACATTATTCTCTAAGATACAAAAATATAATTTATTTCTCACAAGAACAAGTGCATTTAACTGAAGGTCTTGAAACATACCCAATAACTATTTCAGATCATGCACCAATAATGACTAAAATAAAAACGCAAGTTAATGAAATAAAAAATGAGATCCTGGTGCTTTCCCATCTGTTGGCTGAAAAGAGAGGAATTTAAGGTATGGGTTTTGAAATTAATTCAGGAGCTACTAGAGAAGATAGAAATTATTTCTGAAAGTATAGCTATGGAGTGAAAGAAAATTAAAGTGGAGTTTAAAACTGGTGTGGAAATAAAGGAAGGAGATATGGCTAAGAAGTAACCATGATTATTTAGAGGGACTGACAAATGTTAAAGTACTGCAAAATAGGGGGAATATCTGAGAACAAGAAAAGGAGAAACTGCAGACTGCTAAACAGAGGTGTGTCACCAAGCCTAGGGAGCTTATAACAAGGAAGGTAACAAGATCCTGTAGAAGTATTAGAAATGTTTCAGAAATTTTATGAAAGTTTGTATAAAGCAGAGAAATATGGAAATCAAGAAAAGGTACACATGGAAATGTTTATGGAAGAATTAAATATGCCAAGGTTAAAAGTAGATGAGGTTGGATTACAAACAGGATAGGAAGAGATTAGATAAAAATGACTATGTAAAACCAATCTACAGGAAAGTCCCCAGGAATGGATGGTATTCCTGTGGAAGTTTGGAAGCTAGGAGAGAAAAACTGATAAAGATCTGGAAGGTTTTGTTTAACTCATTACATCCAAATGATGCCTCCAGGTGCATCTGCAGTGAATTCCTACTGATGCCGCTAGGCATCAAATATTGCTTGTTCATATTTGCATCAATAATTTCATAACCATGTTATGTACAAAGTTTTAAAACATTTCATCTTCAAGTTTACACAATAGCAAATTCAACTGCATTAATATGTGACCACTGTCTAGTGCAGGTAAATAGACATTAACTGTTGATCTGAAGTAGTTAACTTCATTTGATCATCAACCTGTGGGTTTTGGTTCCGACATGGATCCGAGCCGGCAGCTTTCCAAGCTAAGATCCGAGCTCCAAGCTCCTCCCCCTTACCCATAGTGCACTGCAACCTCCTTACAACCGTCAAATCTCATTTGCCGCAGCTTCGCCAAGACGTAATCTCTGAGCTCCAGGCAGGTAGAGTAGGGTTTCCTTCTTTAACTGTTCAAAAGTTAGTTTAGTGTGCGTGTGTAGTATTTACCTTTCCCTTTCTTCCCGAGTTTTCTGTTCAGAAAAAGTACAAAAAAAAAGTAAAACTTTGTGTTTTTTAGTTAGTGTAGGCCTCCCTTTCCCAACTTTGCTGTATGTGTGTGTGTTTGTAGGTAGGGCTTTAGTTAGCCTTATTTGTTGTTGTGGGGGTTGAGATGTTGGACCCACAAAAGCCGACTTTCTCCAAATGCGCAGAGTGTGGCCATAAGTTGTCCCCAGCTGATGGCCACACTCTGTGCATCATGTGTTTGGGGGTTCCCTACCTTTCTTCAGGCTGCAAAATATGTGTAGCCTTTAATCCACGGGCCCTGTGGGACCACAGGACCAAGTTAATATTGGCTGGGCTTCTGGCAGAAACTACTTCTTCTCCTTCCTCTACATCCACGGCTGTGGCCATATCAGCTTCAGGTCCTCATCCCCTGTCTGGGATTCATACCCCCGTTTCAAAACAGGGTGACGAAGAGGCCAGGAAGGATAAGCATAGAGAGAGAGACAGAGAGACAGACAGAGAAAAAGAGAGAGAGAAACAAAGATAAGGGTCGTAAGAGACCAGCGGATCCATCAGATCTTTCGGGTCCTCCTGTTAAAGTGGTCACTACCCCGAACAAGAATCCTAAGCCATCTTCCCCTCGGCCCAGATCCTCTAGATTTTCACCGGAACCAGAGGAGGAGGTTCGGCCTGCTTCGAGGTCATCCTCGCATCGGCCCTCTCAGTTGACGTCCTCCAAATCGACAAGAAGCCTCTCGGAGGCTGACATGTACCGGATGATGAGAAGGTTTATACAGACTCAATTGCAGATGTGAGTGTTGCTGGCTCCCCCTCCTGCCGGGAGTTTGGCTCCGATGGTTGCCCCGATAGCTCCTTCTCCGATCCATCCATCCCCGGGTTTCGGAGTCCCTGGATCCGAGGAGTCCCGGAGTCAGGGGGTAGGCACCGATGGTTCCCCCAACCTCGACTCCAGCCATGCCCTCGAATATGTGGGATCCTATGTCAGATCCAAGCTCTCAGAGCCGTGATTTGGGCATCGGATCCAGGGGGGTGAGTGTGTCATCGGTTCCATTATCATCGGGACATACCATTCCTCCGGGTCCGTCTGTTCTGGATTCGGCTCCAATCCTTTCATCGGATCTGAGGGGCACAGTTAGTCATCCTTTTAGTTTTAGAGAAGCCGGTTCCCCTTCGCCTTTCGACATTGTGGAGAGGGTTCTCTCAGGAGGATTGAGACCTCTGACTCTTTCCTTGGAGTCTGTCCCTGCTCCCTCGCTGCTGCATGTGTCTTCTGTCATTCCATCCTCTCAGGGACAGCCTGTATCTGAGACACCCCAGATGGTTCCCTTTGAATATGAAGCTGTTTGTGAGTCCTCCCTGGAGAGCCCCCCCCCCCAAGGAGATTCCTCGCAAGTGCAAGAGGAGGCACATGGACTCCCCTGAGTCCCTCACAGAGGATACTGACTTGGAGGAAGGGGAGGGCTCCCCCAGATCACCTCCCGAGGATGTCTCATTTGGAGACATAATGGAAATCCTCCGTAAGAGGGGAGGTTGGTCTGCCCAAAAGCTTTCCTTGGACAAGTCTGTATTCCTGGAGGCATTCGAAGCAGGCCCATCTGCCTCTTGGGTGTCCCCCCCCAGCTGATCCTCTGGTGGACGTCATTATCACAGAGCTTGGAAGGAGCCGGACACTGTAGAACCTATACCTAAAAGGCCAGACAAGATTTTGAGCCCTCCTATGGATAAGACTGCATAGAGTAAGGGTTCCCCAGTTGATGCCATGGTGGTGGCGGTGGCCACTAAAAAGGAACTGGCTCAGGAGAGTTCCTCGGTCCATCCTCCAGACAAGGAGTCTAGGGCAATGGATTGACTTGGAAAGCAGACATATGCTTCACCTACCTTTGCCATAAGGGTGCTGAACTACATGGCCCACATGATCACACTTCAGCACGATCTAGTCAAAGAGTACGCTGAGTCTCCCCCAGAGTCCATTTCGGCCGAGGATAAATGCTCATTCTCGGCATGTATGGCCACTCTTAAGTCAGTGACTAACACATCCATGCGCCTACTCTCTCATGCCACCGAGGGAGCTGCTAGTGTGGCCGGGTCTGGCATTGTCATGAGGTGTCACAACTGGCTCCGGCTTTGTGATTTTTTTGGAACCTTTCAAGGCATCCTTCACGAATGCCCCTTTTGACGGTTCGACCCTGTTCGGGAAGACCGTCCGAGATATGCTAGTCCAGAGTGAGAAGGACGGTAAGACTCTGTCGTCCATCGGGATCCACTTCTCTAACCCTCAAAGGTCCTTTTCCAGGAATCAGCGAGGGCAAAAGAAGTTGTGCTTCCGAAAGTCTCAGCATTCCCGGGACACTCCAGACTCCTTTTCCCCTAGGGGAAGGGGGGGACCAAAGAATTTTGGGTCACGGGAACCATTCATGGATCAACCTGCACAGCAGCCCTGAGAGGTTGCCTGACTGCTCCACTCTGGAGGCAGTCGGGGACGTTTTTCAAAGCACCTAACTCAATGGGAGTCCATAACGTCAGACTGTTAGGTGCTTCGGATAATATCCAGAGGTTATTCCATTCCCTTTCTGACCAGTCCCTTACCTCCAAAGCACCTCCCAGACATTCCACCCACTCAAAGGGAGGTGGCAGCTTTGGAAATAGAAAAGCTGTTAAACAAAAGAGCAATCCAGCCGGTCCCCCCAGATCAATCCGGATCAGGCATCTATTCCAGGTTCTTGATGCCAAAAAAGATGGGGGACTTGAGGACGATTCTCGACCTATCCACATTGAACCTGTCTGTTGCCAAGGAGAAGTTCCGGATGGTCACCTTACTATCCATCCTGCCATTCTTGCAGGAGGAAGACTGGATGTGCTCTGTAGACCTCAAGGATGCATACTACCACATTATGATGGACAGGGGATTCAGGAGGTTTCTCCGCTTTTGGCATGGAGCCAATCACTAACAGTTAAGGGTCCTACCCTTCAGTCTCACCACAGCCCCTAGGGTGTTTACCAAGGTTATGGCAGTTGTAGCGGCCCACCTGAGATTTCAGGGCATTCAGGTCTTTCTGTACCTGGATGATTGGCTCTTCACCGCCCCCTCCAGGCATCGACTTGTTCAAGCCAGAAATTCTTTCCTTCAGCTGTCAAATTTACTGGGTATCATGATAAACATTGCAAAGTCCTCTCTTCAGCCCATTCAGATTCTGGACTTCATAGGGGCAAGAATAGATTCTCCCAGGCCAAGGTATTTTTGACTCCAGACAGACTTCGGAACCTGACCCTCCATGTATTGGCACTTCTTCAAACATCATCACCCCCCAACAGAACTAGTTCTGAGGGCCTTAGGGTCCATGGCAACAGCTATAAATGTGGTTCCTTGTGCATGTCTACACATGAGTGTTACAGTGGATGTTACAAGTTCAGTGGTCTCTGTTATACCAGCCCTTAAGTTACCCAATTCTTCTAAGCAAGGTTTGCAAGACTTCCCTCATCTGGTGGCTTCAATCCCGGGATCTTCGGGAAGGACGCCCCTTTATTGTGACCCCGCCCCAAGCCACAGTGACCATGGATGCCTCCCATCTAGGATGGGGGGGCACTGCTCAGGCAGGACTGTCCAAGGCATGTGGTCCCTGAACGGGACCATTCTGCATATCAGTGTTCCAGAGATGAGGGCGTTTCTTCTGGCGTTGCAGGCCCTTCATGCTTCTCTTCCTCTGGGAACTATTGCAATTCAGTCAGACAACATGTCAGTGGTCTGGTACATTAACAAACAGGGGGGGGGGGACCAGGTCCTACAGAGTTTGTCGAGAGGCCATGAGAGTGTGGGGATGGGTGATTTCCACCAACCGTTTTCTGATAGCAATGCACATTCCGGGTTGGTCCAACATTTTGGTGGACAAACTGAGCAGGACTATCCTTTTACCCTACAAGTGGTCTATGAACCCTTGTGTAGTGGAACAGATCTTCCTCAAGAGGGGTCAGCCTTGCTGTGATCTCTTCGCATCACCATCCAACTTGAAGTGCAGCGAGTTTTTCACTCTGATTCCCCCTCAGGGGGAAGCCCCCAGAGCCGCTGTTGTCCATGCTTGGCCACCTGGTCTTCTTTATGCATATCCCCACTACCTCTAATGACAAAATTCTTGCAGAAAGCTTGTCAGTTCAGGAGCAGGATTATCCTCATAGTCCCATTCAGGCCTCGTCAAGTTTGGTTCCCTTGCCTATGGTCTCATCTAGTAGCTCCACCCTGGAGATTAGATCTCATTCCAGATCTCATTTGTCACCCCTCCGGAATTCCTCCTCTGAATCTGGACAGCCTCAAGCTTACTGCTTGGGTGCTCCAGTTCCACTAATTGCTAGGACTCCCAGACTGTCTTCTCCTGTTAAGTCCATTCTGGTGGTGGCGCACAAGTCCTCCACCCGCAAGGTGTACCATATAAAATGGAAGCGTTTTTCCATCTAGGCTTCTCAGAGAGATTAGGATCCATTTATTGCCCCAATTCCAGCAGTATTAGAATTTCTGTCTCCGATTTTCCAGCAGGGGGCCAGCTCTTCCACTGTTAAGGTCCAGCTGGCGGCTATATCCCATTTTCATGTAGGAGAAAATTCAGGTTCACTAGCTGCTTCTAGGATTTGTAAGACTTTCATCAAAGGCACCTTTTTGCTGAGACCTCCAATTAAGCATCCTTCCCCTCCGTGGGATTTGACCTTGGTTCTTCAGGCCATAGTTGTGCCTCCATTCGAACCCGCAATGTCAGTTGATTTAAAATTTTTGTCGTGGAAGATAGCCTTCCTGGTGGCTATCACCTCAGCTAGGAGAGTGTCCAAAATTCAAGCCTTGTATATAAAACCCCCATACTTAATTTTTCATAAGAATAGGGTTTCTCTAAGGACAAATCCTTCTTTCCTCCCTAAAGTTGCTTCTGAATCAAATATCAGTCAGTCTATTAATCTTTCAGTATTTTTCCCTAATCTTCAAAACAAAGGGGAATACAAACTTCATTTGCTGGATGTCCACAGACAGTTATGGTTTTATTTACATAGGACTGAACCCTTTCATAAGTCTGATCAGTTATTTGTTTCCTTTGCCAAGCCCTTTTTGGGGAAACCAGTTTCGAAGGTGACTACTGCTAGATGGATTTCACTTTGTATTTTGAAGGTGTACAAGGATCATGGATTACCAGAACCAGACAGGGTTCTTGCTCATTCTACTCATTCTATGGCTACTTCTGCTGCTTTCTAGTCCAGAGTTTCTCTGGATGACATTTGTTCAGTGGTTACCTGGGCTTCCTCTCACACTTTTATTACTCATTATAAGTTGGACATGTTATCTAGAGGAAGGGCTTCTTTTGGTTCTGCAGTGCTCCGGAATGTCCCTCCATAAGGGCCTCCCAAGGTCTTTTGGTAGCTGGGGACTCTGTCCCACAGGTTGATGATCAAATAAAGTTAACTATTTCAGATAAAGAAGTTATCTACTCACCATAACGTTCCATCTGAGTAGTTAGACTTCATTTGTCATCAACCTTCCCCCTGACCTTAGTGGTTTGCGATAGTCCTTGGACTCAGACTTACTGGGTATTGTAAGCTAAGTCTATGTGATCAGGTCAGGTTATGTCTCTTGGGTTGATGTGTGTCACGTTGTGGGTGGCAAACTTGATCTGAGGGTTGGAAGGAGGTTGCAGTGTAGTATGGGTAAGGGGAAGGAGCTTGGAGCTCGGATCTTAGCTTGGAAAGCTGCCGGTTCTGATCCATGTCGGATCCGAAACCCACAGGTTGATGACAAATGAAGTCTAACTACTTAGATGGAATGTTATGGTGAGTACATAGCTTCCTTTTTTATGATATTAACTTATATACATATAATATTTACATTTTTCAAAATATCTCAACAACCAGGTAACACAGACAGAACTCCTTAGCCTCACATGAAAGCTCTCAGCTAGATAAATAAAATGCTGCTAACAGTATGTGTGTAACTTGAGTGATTGCTGAGATATTTTAAGTTGCTTACAAAATATTACAAATGTAATAATGTGTTTACTGTGACATATAACATTTGGTTTAAGACCTAGAACCTAAAGAATACTGTCAATATAAAAACAGTTTGTGCTGAAGAGTTTGCGGTTTATACTTCTTTCATAATCCCTATAGTTCCAGAGATATGAGCATTTGTTTGAAATGTGAGGGCATAATTTGATTCTGTCAAAATGTTTAGGCTCCGCCCATTGGAAATTGCAGTGCAAACTTCCTGCCCTTCATTGGAGTGAATGAGTTAACAGTTTTAAGAGGAGGAGAAGTACCAGCATCCCGGAAGAAGGTGACAATTCAGGTTCACTAGCTGCTTCTAGGATTTGTAAGACATTCATCAAAGGCACCTTTTTGCTGAGACCTCCAATTAAGCATCCTTCCCCTCCGTGGGATTTGACCTTGGTTTTTACCCAAAGAGGGTAAAAATCCACTGGATCCAGCTTCATACAGGCCCATTTGAATACTAAACCATGATTATAAAGTGTTTATGTCTATAATGTCTAAAAGAATGTTAAAAGTGATACTACAATTGATAGATATGGATCAGTGTGGTTTTGTGGAGGGGAGGCAAACATTTGACAATATTAACAGAACACTGATGATCTGGAGAGAAGCAGAATTAAGAAAATACCACTGTTATTGGCTGGCCTTTTTGCAGAGAAAGCATTTGACAGAGTAGACTGGGACTTCATGAGCAGGGCAATGAAGCATTTACTTTCCCTGATGCAGTTATAAGGTTGATTAGGAGTATATATGAGGGGATCAGAGGCGAAAATTAGTGTGTGGTAGTCCTCTCTGATAACTTCTGCTTGAGTAGAGGAACCAGGCAGGGTTGTCTGCTTTCCCCTTTGTTTGCATTACATTTAGAACCATTGGCAAAGAAAATAAGGGACTCAGAAATTCAAAGATATAATTCGTATGGTAGTCAGGAAAAGCTGGCTCTATTTGCAGATGATATTATTTTATACATGACAAAACCACACATTACAGTATTGTAGAATATTTTAAGACAGTTTCAGATTTTCTCAGGATACAAAATTAATGAAGCTAAAACAAAGACAATAGTGGTAAATTATGTACCCACACACAAATTGGTCCAACAATGTCCATATTTATGGGGACATGATAAAATGAAGTATTTATGAGTATGGATTAGAAATAACTCTATTTGGCAGCTAAAAATATATGGGAAGAGACTAAACAGAAGATAATACAAAAACTGAGAAACTGGAAGCTTTGTTATATGGATACTAAGATACAAGCAATTAAAATGTTTTTCGTCCCTTTAGTCTTATGCACAGGTCAGGTTTATTTTTATCAACCAGAGGAGAAGCTGTAGATAGCAATTAAAAAAAGAGTTGAAGGATTTTATCTGGGAAGGGAAGACAGTAAGGGTCAAGTGGGATAAGCTGATTCTTCCAACAGAACAAGGCAGACTAGGATTACCCAATTTGAGGGGGTATTTTAGAGGAACACAGTTAAGGGTCTTATAATTTTCTGCTTGTGCTATGTACAATTCAAAGCGGAAAGGAATGATGATGATACAGGGGGGAAACTCAAGAAATAAGGAGAGAGAAAGATTTTGGATGCAGATTGTTAAGGAGAACAACAAAAATCATACAGACTATTATATTCATAAAATAGCAGGGAGTATTCTAAGAATTAAACCGGCATGAGAATGGAGAAAAGATAGTCTGCCAATAGGGATGACTGTAGTTAGGGATACAGATAATAGGCAAGCAGGGCTGGAATTTATTGGGGAAAACTGGCAAAGGAACCAAGGTTTTGGGAGCAAATAACTATAAATGGAAAGGTAATAGAATAGGTAAAGGCCGAGAATGTATTCGCACTCCAGGTTAGAGATTGCCTTTACTATCAAGGATTGATATCAGAGTGTAGGCAAAGAAAAAGAAATAGGAGGATCCTAAATGAAAGACCAGCACTGGTAGAGTTTTAATAGAATCTAGAACAGAGGCTGCCGTTAAAAAAAAGAATACTTAGTAGTGCATATAAAATTTTGCATGATAATTATAAGAATCAATCAGAGGAGCTGAGAAAGGATTGGGAAGAGAGAGTGGATAAGCAATTCACAAAGAGACAATGGGGGGTATATATTATATATATATATATATATATATATATATATATATATATATATATATATATATATGTCCCAAATATGCAACAAAGTCTAGAAGATTTAGGATATTTGCCTGGAAGTGTTTACATAGGTATTTTTATTCCCCAAGTAGACTCCAAATAATTTTTCCTCATATGGATAGCAAATGTTGGAGGTGTGATCGGCAAGAAAGATGTGGCTGGGAACATATTTTTTGGGAGTGTAATGAGCTGGCAAACGTTAGGTATTCCCTGTGGACTGCTGTGTCGGAGATGCTGGGTGAGTGGATTGAATTGACTGAGGAGATGATTTTTTTGAGCTGTGATACAGAATTGGAATTGCCTAGACATAAAGCCTTGCTGAGTCTAGTTGTAGTGGCTGCCAAAAAAAGCAATAACTAGAAAATGGAAATCAAAGTCTAGACCAACTTTACTAGAAGTAGTGAATATAGTAACAGAGATAAAACAACCAGAATTGGGGTCTTTAGAAAAGGGAAGGGGCAAACTACATAGGAAAAAATGGGAATTGTGAGAACAATATACGCAGAGAAGGAATGAGGTTTAAGAGGCAGGATTTGAATGAGCCATATAAGGCGTAACTGACAATGACTGCATAGATTATAAGTGATGTATAATGTTTGCAACTATAGTAGTTTCAGTGGTGTCTGTGATGTATAATGTTTGCAACTAAACTGGTGTCAATAGTGTTTGTTTTTCATTTATATAAATGTAAGACTGCCTATGTCATACCTGATAATTTAGTAAAGGTGTTTATTGGAAAAAAAAAACTAAACACTTCATATAATTTATTACTTCTTGAACACATGGCAGAAACAAGTTAAAATAATGTTAAGGCTGGCATAACTTCCCTAAACTTAGTGTTTCTTTTACCTTTTGTTTTATATTACTTGGTAAAGTAATTTATATTTTTTATGTAGTCCACAATTTATTCAGTGAAAGTTAAAAAATTAAAATGTATAACATAAAACTATGACTCCACTAATTAATAATCAAGAAATGTGTTATAGTTCAACTAATATTCAAAGACAATATGCTAAATGTTTTTCTTTTCTGAACAGACTACAGTTTTCCAACTTTTTTTTATTCCTGCTTGTCTTTTCAAGGAAGAGTATTCCATTACATTTCTTCAGAAGTTTTAATGGTGCATTATTTGTTGAATGAAGTAAAATTGTTTTTGGCTAGTGTGTTGAAAGATGCTGACCCTTCAGTTATAAATTTAATTTGAGCTGAAAAATAATGCATGCTGTTATTATTAAATACATTATTAAATTGTTTTGTTATTAAATACAAGACCAATAGAATGTTGCCTCCATTATCAAATCTTATTTTGGTCCTTCATTAGGAGGTGGATTTGACCAAGCTGTTTTTCAGATGAAGTGTGTATCCAAATGTGAAATGAATGTCATTCTGATCTTGGTGGAGAACTGCTTGGATGGTTGTTTCACTAGAGATCTATGGCCCCCTCCAGTACTGTGAGAAAGTCTCTTTTGAAGATTCAGTATTTTAGTTGTTCATATGGTGAGGAAGTTGACAGTGTTGCCTCCTTCTGTGTATTCAGGGACACCATCATTTCTGATGTGTTCCTGCATTCTTTGTTGTCAAGGTCATGCACATTTTCAGTAATCTATTTAATTTCAGCAGGGATTCTGCAGTGACTCCCTCTTCTTCCAGTTTCCTTCCATATCATTTATAGAAATTAGAATGTTGCCTATCTGGAGATTTTGTGTACCAAGATTTTTTTAATTAGGTTTTTTGCTTATTAGTCTTCTTTACATAAGGAAGTATAGTATCAGATTTGTTTGTTTTCATAGATAGTTCCTGAATAGTTGAAACCTGTTATTGAAATACATTTTTAAATGTAGAACTCTGACAAGAAGGTTTAGAAGAACTCATTCCTACAATATTTCCAGGTGCAAATTCTGACTGTAAAACTTGATAGAACTCACAAATGTATATCCATATTCATGAAATTTAGACTAAGGTATTAACAGAAATGTACTTTTTAATTATAGATAACCAATTATCCTGGCTTAAAAACGATGTGCTACAGAGCAGCTTTAGAGTGTGATCTCTAGTCTGCTGTTTTGTTTGCACCCCTAATATACTTCTGTGTAACAGAGTACATTTTGTGACTTTTATTTCACCCTAGGTTAAGTTTTCATTTTTATTGTCAGAATAACTAAAATCTGAGGTGATTTGTTTTTAATAGAAAAGGACATCAAATTTGCCAAAACTATTCACAGCATACGGGTTATTGTAGTGTGTGCATGTTCCTATTGTTTGAGTTTTTGTAAGAAATGTTTTATACAATGTACATGGCTATCCCAAGACATGTATTGGAGCAAGCATACTGTCATCATGTATGGTGAGAGGAACAGTAGTTGTCTAATTAACTTCAAGGTTAGGTAACAACAATATGATATTCTTCGTGTTTCACTGTTGCAGTCATTACATTTGGGTAATTCTGCTGGCAGGTTGCCCTCAGTCGGCCTGAATTCCAAAGTCCTGGGTCCTGCGTCGGCTGCTGTCGCCCCTTCCCTGACGTCAGGTCGTCAGGGGTATAAAAGAAGCAGCCGACGCCATTTTCTGTAGTCTTTCTTGCCACGCGGTGCCCGAAGCAGTTCGCAAGTGCCGGTCAGCCGACTACTGAGATTTTCATGTTCGAGTTTCAGATCCGAAATCTTCAATAAAGCTAAGTACCCCGTTGGGGAAACTTTTTTCTTGCTCCTGACCGATGTCAGAAAAAGTAAATAATTGTATTCCTTGTGGAAAGCAAATACCTCATAAGGATTTTCATTCTTACTGTATTCCTTTCCTAGGCCCTGAACACAACGTTTCTGGTTGTCGGTTTTGTGCTAGATTTAACCAATGCACTATTAAGCGTCAGTATGATTTTGCTTTAAACTATTTTGAACACCGGTTTAATTATCCAGAAATGTCGTCGGATAGCCATCCTACTACCGGAGTTCACAAAAAACGCAAAGAAAAGGAGAGAGATAGACAACCGAGGCCCAAAACCAATGACGAAGCTTCTCCTAAAGCCAGTCGCCGGTTCGCCTGTTCTCAGTGAGGTGCTTTCGCAGCCCCTGATGCCCACTACGTTAGAGTCGCAAGCCATTACATTAAACCGACTTCAGCTTCAAAGCCAAAGACTAAAGCACCTTCTAAAGCAAAGAAACAAACTCAAGAGCCACGTGGTCAGGCCTCTGTGCCCAAAAACAGATGCTCAAACTGGCCGAAGACTTGATTACCTTGATCAGGGGTTCCCATCCCCCTCCTGATAAGAGGCCTAGGCAAGACACTGACTGTGAATCTTCAGCTCAGGTTTCCATTTCTCCTGATTCCTCTTCTGATCAGGAATATTCTCTTCCCCCCATGAGGATTCTGATGCTGAAGAATCTATACATTCAGCTTCTCCTCCAGAGGACTATTCTTTTGGGGAAACCTTGCATACCATGCAGGAGCATTTCCACTGGGAGAGCCAAGATTTTTCAGAATCTAAAAAGAGGCTCAGGGATTTCCTTTTACTACCTCAACACAGGCCACTAGCCATTCCACCTGTGTTAGACATTGTAGATGATGTGTTTTTGGAGTCTAGTCTTACCCCTGACTCCTTACCTCCAGCTCCTGTTAAGCCTGACAGATATTACAGGGTTCCTGACTCTCATAAATTCCTTTTTAAAAACCCTGCTGCAGACCCAGAAACTATTTCTCAGGGTCCCAAAGGAGTTAAGGGTTCCGCTGCAAAAAACCCTACCCCCTCTGACAGAGATTCTAGGGCACTGGATAGATAGGGAAAAAAGGTTTACACATCTGCTACCTTGGCTATAAGGGCCTTAAACTGTCAGTTTCATATGCTCAAATATCAGCAACATGTCATGGCATTGCTTAAACAGAAAATGTTAAACTCTGAATGTGCAGAAAACAAGGAAATGCAGGAGTTATTGCATGCAGCTGAACAAGTTGGAAAGCATACTTTGCAATGTGGTTTTGATTCTTTGGAGGCCTCCTGCAGGGCCGCAGTTACGGGCTCTGTAATTAGGAGGCATGCTTGGTTAAAGGAACAAAATCTGCTTGATCATGTCAAAGTTAACCTTTACAGCATGATACTTTGTTTGGTGTTAAGGCAGAAGAGGTGTTAAAGAAAATGGAGGACAAAGCTAAATCTATGCAAATGATCAAAGATTTTTTACAAGTACAGCCACCTAGGTTTAGTAGACACTGGCCAACAAAGAATTGGTCCTTTCCTGTGTCAGACAGACCTCAAAGGGGCAGATCCAGATACCCTAGAGGCAGATCCCAGGCGCAAGGTTCATACAGGTCAAAGCAATGGGGTGCTTTTACCTCCAAAGTTGGAGAAGACAAATCACAACCATACAGGAAACAGTCCCAATGACTTCCCCACTGCCTGCACCAAGTACTTATTTCCTGGCAGCACCCTTAGGGAGAAAATTATCACTTTTTTCTCAAAATTGGCACATTATAACCCAGGACAAGTGGGTTCTAAATTTCGTGTCACAAGGCTACAAGTTCCATTTCCATACTCTGCCAAAGGCAAATGACTGTCCAGATCTGCCAAAAAATCAATGGGCAGAGGCACAAAAACAAGTCTCATCCCTCATGGACATGGGGGCCATTCAACAAGTACCAGAGCAAGAGCAGGGACAAGGATTTTACTCAAGACTGTTCTTGGTACCCAGAAAGGACAAGGCCTGGAGGCCAATACTGGACCTATCTATTTTGAACACATTCCTGGATATACCAAAATTCAAGATGTTGACTGCAGCAGCTTCTGCCCATGCTGGGCAAGAACACTTGGCTTGTCCCAATCAGACAAATATGCAGAAGATACCTCAGATTCAAGGCTGGCTCAATGCGTTACCAATTCTCTGCACTGCCCTTTGGCTTATCCACTGCGTCCAGGGTCTTTACAAAGTGCCTGGCATCAGTAATTGCATTCTGCAGACAAAGAGGAATACAGATATATCCTTACTTGGACTGTCTAATTCAAGCAGAGAACAAGGACATTCTTCTACAGCATCTGGCGTTTGTGAAAAAACTTCTAACATGCCTAGGGTACACAGTCAACGAAAAGAAATCAAAACTAGTACCCCCTCAAGAGATAATATTCCTGGGTGCAAGCAAATACAACTGCCCAGATGGCTTATCTCACGCCAGACAAAGGCAACTGACTACCTATTTCAAAATATTGGCAACAAAGGCCCAGTTATCTGCAAGAAAAATTCTGCAGGTTTTGGGCTTCATGGCATCCTGCATTCTACTAATTCCATATGCAAGACAGCATATGAGGAAACTTCAATGGTACCTAAAAAGTGTTTGGACTCAACATTGCCACAGCCTGGAAACTATGATTACTCTCATTCCCTGCCTGCAACAGGAGTTTGGATGGTAGGCAAAGGCTTGTCACCAAAACAAGGGACAACCATTCACATTACTCCCAGCCAGGCAGACACTAACAACGGATGCTTCAGATTATGCCTGGGGGGCCCACATGGCAGGAAGATGCATTCAGGGCACATGGACCTCAAACCAAATGCATCTACATATCAATCAAAAAGAGATGCTAGCTGTTCAAAATGCCCTGACAGCCTTCAAGGACCTACTTCATCCAGGACAACTACTGATAAAGACAGACAATACCACGGTTATGTGGTATATAAACAAGCAGGGGGGGCACACATTCTTACCCCCTTTGCAGACTAGCCATGACTTTGTGGGACACAGCTTTGACTTACCAAGTACATCTGCAGGCACAATTCCTGCCAGGAAGGAAAAAAACTCTGGCAGACGAACTAAGCAGAAACCTCATGGATCCCGAGTGGCAGCTGCATCCACAAGTCTTCAGCATGATAACAAGGAAATGGGGATGCCCGGACATAGATCTATTTGCCTCCCCTCACAACTACCAACTAAAAAGATTCTGCACAAGGATTTATCACAGACAAGCATGGAAAGTGGATGCCCTTTCTTTCAGCTGGAAAAACCTATCAGTATATGCCTTTCCCCCTATGCCTCTCCTCCCTAAGGTACTCCTAAAGGTCAGACAGGAGAAGCCAAAGATGATACTGATTGCCCCAGACTGACCCCGCCAGTACTGGTATCCAATACTAAGGAACTTGTCTCAATGCCCAGCTTGAACCTTACCTCAAATACCTCATCTACTGTCCCAGCAAAACAATCAGATCCTGCACAGCCAACTCAGGACTTTAAACCTGGCAGCATGGCACATAATGTAATCATACAAAACACACCTCTAAGTAAAGCGGTGATGGATGTCATTTTGGAAGCCAGAAGGCCTAGTACGAGAAAATCTTATGCTGGAAAATGGAAGAGATTCTGTGCTTGGAACCAGGCACAAGGAACTGATACAGCTGTGCCAAATATTCCTCAGATTTTGCAATACTTAACTGAGATGCTGGACAAAGGCCTATCTTTTTCATCTATTAAAATGCATGCATCTACCATTTCAGCTCATTACAATGCAGAGCCACCAATCTTTTCTCATCCCTTATTAAAGCAGTACCTCAGAGGGGCCAAAATTTTAAGGCCTCCAAGGAGATCACCAATGCCTGCATGGGACCTCAACTATGTCTTGGAAAAACTCACCCTGCCTCCTTTTGAGCCAGCTGCTACTGCTGATATAAAGTTTTTATCTTGGAAAATAGCTCTGTTCCTAGCAATACCTTCTGCAAGACGAGTTTCAGAGCTACAGGCACTCATGGCGGTAGAACCTTTTATCATTTTTTATCCAGACAGGGTCTCTCTGAGGACAAACCCAACATTTATGCCTAAGGTGGTGTCCAGTGTGGCTCTTAACCAAACTATTCACCTGCCAACTTTTTATCCAAATCCACAGAACAAGGGGGAGAGAATTCTGCATTCTTTGGACGTACACAGACAGCTTAGATTCTACTTGGACAGAACTAAACTTTTCAGAAAGACAGAGCAATTACTAGTGACATATGCTGCAGGATCACAAGGAAAGGCCATCTCAAAGCAGACTATTTCAAAGTGGATAGGCCACTGCATTCGTTTCTGCTACGTACACCACGGCAAGCCAGTGCCTAAGGGCATTAGGCCACATTCAACCAGAGCTGCAGCCACTTCAGCAGCCTTTCTCAGGGGAGTACCTACCAAGGACATTTTAGAGGCTGCTACTTGGAGTTCATTGCACACCTTTACAACGCACTATAATCTGCCACTCTACTCTAAATCGAGGGCAGGCTTTGCCACTGCAGTTCTGCAGGGCCTCATAGCCGCTCCTAATGCTGTTTAGCTCCAGCCTCCCAACCATAGTTTTGGGACTCTACCCAAATGTATTGACTGCAACGGTGAAACACGAAGAACATAGTACAGTTGTGTACACTTACCATAAATGTAGATGTTCGAGTGTATTCACTGTTGCAGTCCGGGTTACCCACCCGCCATCCCCCTTTTCTTCTGATGGAACCTATCTTTCATTCTCTGATTTATACAACCTATGTGGTGTATTTGCTTGTAGATTAAGGTAAAGTTTATATTGGTGCATGTAATTTTATATATATATATTTATATAAATTTTGGCAACCCTTTTAGGGGGCACCTGACATCTGAGGCAAGAAAAACTAAATAAAATGGCGTAGGCTGCTTCTTTTATACCCCTGATGACCTGACGTCAGGGAAGGGGCGACAGCAGCCGACACAGGACCCAGGACTTTGGAATTCAAGCCGATTGAGGGCAACCTGCCAGCAGGATTACCCAAATGTAATGATTGCAACAGTGAATACACTCGAACATCTACATTTATGGTAAGTGTACACAACTGTACTTTCTTCATAACCAAACTACTCTTCCTCTAAAGATGTTGATGTGACATCCATCAAAAAGGGAGAAAAGCATGCACTATGTTCAGTTCTCTGTTGCCACAAGAAGTAATCAGTTATCAGTATGTCTGTTGGTGCTTTCCAGGTAATTTTCAGTTAAAAAGTACCGATTTGGGGACCTTTTCTGAATTGTTTGTATTGATTGTTTTATAATTATTACATTTTGTTCACTCTGTCGTATTTGGCAAAGACATTTCTAAGGTCTGTTTTGTCTTCAAAAAGATGACGGACAAGTGTGCTTGCTAAAGACAGATTCCACCCAACAGCTACCATTTGTAGTACCTGTTTTGCCTGGGAAAAAAAATCACCAAGGTTCTTCCTGTCAGCGCTGTACATCTTTTAACAGAAGGGCCTTACTCATTCACAGCCTTAACCTTCAATCCTTTTTAGAACATGAAGATCTTGTGATTGTAGTATATGGGGCATCTGCCCCTCTTTCAGATAGAGTCATTAGCTATTAACAGTAAAATAAAAAAATGTCTTAAAAAAACTTGTAGAAGATGGAAAACTCCAAGAAACAAGCAATTAAAAACCAGCAGGCCCTTCTTGTAACGTGTTAGTGTCTTGGGGGAATTCTGTGACTGCAACTAGTTTGCAATCATCTGCAAACTTGATCAACCAGAGGTCCTTAACACTGGCCATGAATTTCAAGAAGTAGATGTCAAAGAGGAGTAGACCCAGGACAGAGTCCGGAGGGACTCCATTGTTGACCCGACTCTTTTTGGAAGTGGTCTCCCCAATCCTGATTGGCAACTGATTGTTATTTTCTCCTTGTTCAGCCTGGTAAGCGGGACATCAGTATGCTGCACAATGGAGTCCCCTATGACTACCACCCTTGCTAGTGTGCTGGTTTGCCTTATGGACTATGTAGTTGAGGCTCCACTGGCTGTGGCTATATGAGTAGTGTTGGGTATTGTTTTGGCTGAGTGCTTTAGGGTTTACTGAGGATATTTTTGTAGGAGAAATATATGGGAGGCCTTTGGGGTTTGGTAATATTTTGTTTAAGTGTCTCAACATAAGTTGGTCTATGTGTGAGGTGGAGACTGTACGGCGTCTGTAGCATATGTGTTTTTGACAACCTACTTGTATGACAAAGTTTTGTCTCCAGTGATGTGTGTGTGTGTGTGTGTGTGTGTGTGTGTGTGTGTGTGTGTGTGTGTGTGTGTGTATATATATATATATATATATATATATATATATATATATATATATATATATATATATATATTGTTCTTTTAAGGGCTTAATGCCTTTATTGATTAACCAATGTAATTATTCAATTAGGAGTTACTGAGTTTAGTATTTAGACACTGAAATTTGTTACTTGTAGTAAGATCTGAAGAAGCGTGCTATGTTCTGCACGTGAAAGCGCTTATTTTATTTAATAAACACTGGATTTTTTATTGTTCGTGGTGGTCATGTTCAGTTTTATATATATATATATATATATATATATATATATATATATATATATATATATGTGTGTGTGTGTGTGTGTGTGTGTGTGTGTGTGTGTGTGTTTGTACAGAGACAGATAGATGGTATCTTGCATTTCTTTAGAGATTAAATGGTTATCAGTGAACATGAGACAGTTACTACATTGTCTCAAGATGCCCATATCCACCAAACTGGCTGTGGAGAAATTGGAAAAGTGCATATCTGTGTCAAGTCCTTTAGGTGAGCTACAAGGGTGTGGTGCATGAGGGGTTATTAGAAGGCTACTAAGGGTGCTTTTGGGGCTACAGACTAGACTAATCTATATAATGCTAAAATGCAAGGGACTGTACTTCTCAAATTGCCTTGGCCACCATTCCTCACTCCCAATGTGTGAGTGGTGTAGCTCGAGGATCAGAGATGCAGTGGGGGCATGTAGTATATCAGCTATCCTGTGCATCAGTTAAGCCATGCTCACTACCCTTTATCTCTCTTGAGCCATGACCCCTAAGTGCAGCATCCCTAGCCTCCACACCACAGATCACCACAGAGAATACCCACAGAACTGCCCATCCATCCTTGCTACTGAGTCTATATCACATTGTCACATTGTAAAATTATTGAACGGCTACAATGTCAAAAATACCATTCAGCAAAATGTTTTTTGTGAGATCGCTGTACAGTGAGGATCAGAAAATTTTCCCTTTCCTCACTGTAGTGCGATCTCGGAGTTGGTATATATAATTAGCGGGGGGCACAGCCCCCCACAAGAACAGTTTTGCTAAATGGCATTTTCGATATTGTAGCCGTTAGACATTATGACAATGCCATAATGTGATATAGATGCCTGCCACTCTATCAGTTGCCTGAGTCACTCACTGAACCTGGGTCAACTAGGCTGTAGTCACAGGGTTTCATTTCTCTGTCACGGCACTTGACTTTCTCTAACCCATGCTTATGGATGGTGAGCAGATTGAAACTACAAAAAACTGTAACTATATAGATTACAGTTCTAGAAATCAATACAGACTACTGCATGGAATCTGGAAGAAAGGATTATTTCCAGCTTCATGCTATATGTTTCCTGCTGTCTGCATAAATGGCTTAAAACAGAGGATATTTATCCAGTACTCTTTCATTTAAAAAGAACTAAATCAACCGGCACTCTTAAGCAATCTGCAAAAAAAAAAAAATTGAAGAACTACAGTACAATTTTCATGTGTTGCACTTTCTGTTTTCCTCCCTGCAGAAACTTACCTTACGTTTTTAGAGTTTTATAGTTTTAAAAAGGAAGGTAGGAATAAATTCCCTCTCACCCCAATCTGAGAATAAGTCAAACCAAACAAATAGTATAGGGTACATTATTAGTCAGGCCTGTTTTTAATAGTAATTCTCAAACAACCAGAAACTACAGTTATCTAGCATCTAGCAATTCCAATCCCCATGGGTGCCGGTTAACTGAGAGTTTGCTGTAACTAATAATACTGTGCAGAGAAAGCTGTAATATTTTTTGAAGTGGTAAAAGGTTGTTGTGTGATTTTTATCAATACATTTATATTTATTGCCTCACTTTTGCCACATAGATACCGTTTTGCTGCAAAGGAGCATAAGGAAGGCGGTATTATAATACTATTGATATCAGTCAACAAATACTACAGTTTTTAAACGCAGTGGGTGAATTGTTGCTAGAATTTTGAGATAGAACTAGAGCCATTTTATTAGAGTATTATTCAAAGCAGTTGCAGTTCTCAGTCTTACTCATGCCTGTAGAAAACCCAACACTTACCTCAAAATAGAGAGGCTGGCAACACCAGTCTAAGGGTGTGTTCCGACTTAACCTGTATAAAACTGCAGTGCTAATAGGGTTGCCACCTTTCTACTGTGCCATTTCCTGACAAACAAGCCCCGCCCCATGCCCAATCAAGCCACATCCATTTCCTTTAATAGCCACACCCCTTTACTCTAGCACCCTTCAGCACAAGTCTTTAATATCACATACAGTTACCAATAAGAAGAAAAATGTGCACCGAGTCAAAAGTAAATTAAAAAAAAACTTTATTTAGCAATACTTCATTCAAAGGTTCACTACATACAACAGTACATTACACACAAGCATGGGAAAACTAAGCCGAAGTCTAATATCACAGGTAGTACTAAAATGGAAATACAATTACTTCGATATTAAAAACACCAGTTCATTCAAAGCAGTACATTAAGGGTTCACCACACACAATAGTAAAAGAAAAGCAACTGTTTAAAGTATCTTCACAGTTTTGCTAGAAATCATTGCTTATACTTGAAGCTATATTTGGCATTTGATCTAGCAGCCTCAAGTAATGGCTGGTTATTTCTCACAAATGAATAAAATTGCGAACAACTCATGTTAAAGTTTAGCTTGACCTGCAACTCTGCCTTCACAAGTGACACAAGCATTCTATTTCTTACATCAGTCCACGCATTCCCCATAAGTGAAAAAACCCTTTCCACAAAGCTATTGCTGGGGGGGATTGAAAGAGCAAACTGCACCAATCTGTAAAGTGGCTTGCAGTCTGGAGCTTTACTAAAAAAAGTCACCCAGCAATCACTTACAGATGCCTCTGTCATCTGTAACAGGGCTGGCAATGCAGCAGTTAAAGCACAGTAGTCTGAGTAAAGTGCTTCAATGTCCACATCCAATTTGAAGAGGTCTGCAACTGTACGCAGTTCTGGCCAAGTTACAGGATGTTGGAGGCTGAGGACCTGCATAGCTTTAAAGGGACTATTATCATAGTCAAACCACTTCTGTAGGTAACAAAGTGCTTTACTGTAAAAATCACAGAAGGTCCTACAGACCTGCTGTGCGACAGCTGGAGTAAAGTGCTGTAAGGCAGATGAAACTTTAGCACCAAAGAACTGGTCATCTAGCCTTCTCTGCAACTCATCTTTTAGACTTTTCATCACGGTGTACAACTCTGGAGCAGAGAGAGTGTTACTTTCAAGTTTTGCTATAGACTTGTGGAATACCTGCAGGATGTAGTGCATGAAATGTATGTAGCACTCTGCCTCTGAGACATCCCCACTGATGCCATCCTCATCGGCCTCCACAAATTTCCAGATAAGGGGGTGACAGTCCTCAGGCCCTTGACTAATAAAATAACTTTTAATAGCAGGCCAACATTCTACCAGCCTTGCCACAGCTGGGAACAAAGACAGCCACCTTGTTACAACATGCTGCATTATTTCCTTAAAGTCCTGGTCTAGGAAAGAATAGAAGCCTTTCAACAGTGCCATTTTTTAGCAGATGCTGAAAACTCACCATGTACTTTCAAAACCAGAGTCTCCACATCAAACTTTGCAAGGGACTTGCTTGCATGCTTGGCACAGTTATGTATTACATGGCATAAACAGTTTGCTGCAATGATGTGAGGCACCTCAGATTTCAAACTTTTAAAACAGACCTGTGCTTTCCATAATTGACTGAGGCATTGTCTGCAGCATAGCTAGCAATGTTTTGTACTTTGAGTCCTTTATGCACAAGGATGTCCTTTATTCTAGTAAAGATACATTCAGAACTTTCGTTATGATCCTCGTAGAAATCAAGGAGTTTCTGTTGTGTGCCATGGGTGTGAGTAAAGTACTGAATAACTAAAGGGAACATTTTTCTGTTCCCTTTATTGGATGCATCTGATCCCACTGAGAAATAGGAATTGCCAAGTTCCTGCAGAAGGAGCTCCTCTGAATGAGGTGCAAGTACATTCATGACAATACTCTCAGATTTTGTCTTCCCACAGGTGAATTTCGAAGCCAAAGTAGAATCAGGGAAGACTGTCGGTGCCAGGTTACCTCCACAATCTATGGATACATATGAGTGACCATGTTTCACTCCATGATAGACTGCTGTCGCTTCAGCTGCAGTGACTTTGGAAGCTTCACTGGTTACACTACGTGGCTGAATAAACTTGGTCATTACGAGGTTCTGCCTCTGGAGCTGAAGGCTTTGCTGATGTTTGTCTGACTTCTGATGGCTTTTCAATGCCTTTTCCCCATCCCATTTTACAGTGAAAATTGTTCCACAGGATGTGCACTTTGCCATGGCATCTGCATTTGGAACTGGTCGCACCCATGAGTAGCTTTGCTCCCACACCTTATAATAACTGCAGAAAAACCTCTTAGGAGACACGCTTTCAGCCTCTTCTTGATGATCCATTGACCTTTTCCTGAACATGATTCGTGCAGGATCCTTGCTCAACACTACAATAAACCAAAACAGCTATTAATAGAAAATCAAAACACTTGTGACCAACACCAGTGCCTGGTGGGGCCTGTGTCAGTCAGTAGCCACTAGCCAGAGTTCACATTCACATGTGAATCTCCAGACTTTCACACCCTAGTAATACCAAGTTGGTATTGGGAAAAAATGAGACTCCTCATGAAAAATTACAGTGAAGGTAAAGCAATGAAAGGCAGAAGCAACTCCTGTCAGAGGGACTTTCTGCAGCTGTTACACATGAACCTGGTGTGACAGCAGAATATGCACAGAAGGCATTCAACTGTGTGTAAAACACATGGGTCAGACACTACAGCAATGCACCAAATTAAGACCCTCTACTTTTATGTAGAAGTTCCCAGTGCAAAAGTTATCCAGCTGAGTCTGAACACAGCAAGAAAGTTCAGGCATACTGTGGACTGACAAGATAAAGATGAAATACATGGCAGCTTAGCAATCATACCCTCTGGCTACAACTGTAATAACTTGCATAAAGACAAACAGGACATAGTGTGGGCCGACACAATGATAAACATGAAATATGTAACTCAGCAATCATAATACCCTCTGGCTGCAACAGTAATAACTTGCATAACGATAAGAGACAGTATGGGCAGACATGATAAAGACGAATTCCATAGCCCCACAGTAGTCCAGATGCAACACCCCATATTAAGTGCAATTTCTCTTAAAAGCACAGAGACCAGTCAACTTGGGGCTGGTTTCTCCCCTTTTCCACTCCAGATCCCCACCACCACCTCCCATTGGCACAGTTAGAGTTGAGCATAGTGGCCAAGTGAAGATCTCCAGCACCCTATTTATCAAACAGTGCTTTGGGCCCCTGCTCAAGCAGTTGAGACACACTTGGTCTGATTTATATACACAAGGGAAAGGCTGGCACAAGTTTACTAACTATGCCCCCCTTTTCCCCAGACTACAACGTAATCATTGCCAGCTACCCCTTATAAGCAACTTTAAGGCCCTAATAAAGTGTGTTCAGTCTTACTGTGCAATATTAATAAACATTGCTAGTTTGACCAATGCCAAGGTAGAGTGGCCCAGTGTCACTAAATAAATATTTAAGTAGTCTCAAAACTTAAATATCTACACAACAAAACGTTAGAAAATATCCAGTGTATATTCACTGTAACAAGCTCAAAACCACATGAAATATTTCACATTGACAGTCCCAAAGAAAAGCAACTACATTAAGCCTTGCTATATACCCAAGACACCTAGAAAGAAAAACAGGTCAAGGTAAACATCACAGTGATGATAGACTAGAAAAGACAGTTCTACAGTCCAGAACCAAGACAAAAAAAAAAACACCGCAAACAAAACTAGTCAAAAAAAAAAGTGGTGACCAAGGGAAAGAAAATGGCCACACTATCGGGATGATATGTTTTTTTTCTTCCTTCCACTTTTTATTGCATTGGACTTCTTCAGAAAACCACCAGGGCCTCCAGTCCTGTTCCCTGTTTTATAACCAATAAACAGATGTTGATGTTAAAATCATAAAATTATTTTTACATTCATATATATATATATATTTTTTCCAATCATGAAACATGAAACAAAAATACATAAAATGACATATTATTATATTTATTTGTGATAAATGATGCCTTGAAAAATGAAAAGGCAAACTTAAAAAATTTTATTTTGTTTTTTTTTTTTTTTTTTTTTTTTTTATTTTTTTTTCCTTTTTTTCATTCCATTTAACTGCATTATAAAAACTAGGACACCAGAGGATGTCCTGGCGTCCTGATAGAAAGAAAGCCCAAAAAATAAAAAGATAAGAAAAAAGCTTAAAACCGATAGTGTAGTGTGGCCATTAAGTTCTACAGTCCAAGCATCCTATACAAATCGTGTAGTCATATATTCACTGTAACATCAAATGAACTAAGCCTTGGTATAGACGGTATACCCTAGAAAACACAGATAAAGGTAAACAGTGCTGATGACAAGCTAGATAAAAAGCTACATTTAAGCCTCACTACAATACGAATACTGTACACCCTAGACATAGACACCCTAGGAAGAAAAATACAGGTCAAGGTAAACATCACAGTGATGACAGACTAGAAAAGACAGATCTACAGTCCAAGCATCCTATACAAATCATGTAGTCATTATATATTCACTGTAACCAAGTCCAAAACCAGATGAAATATTTAAAACATTGCAGTAAAAACAGCTTTGGTATACCCTAGAAAATGCAGATCAAGGTAAACATAGCAGTGATGACTAGAGAAATGATAGTTCTACAATCATAGCTCTACAATCATAGCAAGAACCCTATATAACTCCGTCAGTATACAATCACTATCAAAGTGCACCCACATGAAAAATAATAAATCAAAGTGCACCCACATGAAAATAATAAATCAAAGTGCACCCACATGAAAAATAATAAATCAAAGTGCACCCACATGAAAATAATAAATCAAAGTGCACCCACATGAAAAATAATAAATCAAAGTGCACCCACATGAAAAATAGTTACACTAACTGCAGTTAAAAACAGTCAAACAAACCCTTCCTATATATATCTGCAGACAGTATACTAGAAACTACAGATAAAGAATAAGGTAGATGTGGTGATTACAAACTAGAAATTGTTCTAGTTAATCACCACATGTTGAACATCTAGATACAGTTACACACATTTTGTCACCATCAATGAATGAGATAGTGCCAGCACAGCTAGGGAATTAATATAAATTTAATATTTAAAAAATTCACTAGTAGCTGTGCTGGCAATATTTCATTCCCCTTGTCACACTAATCTTTGAAAATCTACCTTAATTCCAAAAATTCATCCATTAAAAAAATTCCACTTACCTCCAGAAAAAGCAGCAGCAGGGCTCCTTAAACAAGCTCTCAGCCAGAAGAGAACAGGCAGCTAACAAAGGGCCAGCAAGCAGCAGGCAGGCAGGGGAACACAACACCACCCAGTCGGCCAGTCCACAGCACCTCTCCAGGGCAAGACTCCAGCAAGCAAGGCAAGCAGCAGGGCTAGGGCAATCCTTCCAGGCTCCAGGCAGGGCAAGACTCCAGCAAGCAAGGCAAGCAGCAGGGCTAGGGCAATCCTTCCAGGCTCCTCCAGGCAGCAGCAGCAAATGAAACCAGCACACCACACCAAGCAATCCACTGAAGATGTCCCGAACAGCCGAACCAGCAAGAAATTTCAGACCTTAAGTACCGACCTTGTACTGACAGTAAAAGGTAAAGTATAGCTGGAGCACCGCTTTTTATCCCCTAATTTTCGTGGGCTTTGCGGGGATTTGACTTGCAAATCTAAGTGTTGATTGGCTGCTTGCTGCATGAGCCTCTTCTGCAGCAAGCAGCCAATCAACCGAGAGTCCAAGACGGCAATGTCATTTTTTTTTTTTTTTTTTGTCGTACGGACGCGCTGACATCGTACAACTTATTTCCGGACTCCCAGAGCGAGAACCGGAGTGCCCTATTGATTTCCGGGCACTCCGGAAAAAAAAACGGAGGGGTGGCAACGGTAAGGGCTAAGGGAGCATGTTGCTATATAGGGGTACTTTGCCAAATGAGACAACCAGGAGGAGCATAAATAGCTCAAACCTTATTCAAAAAGGCATTATTTATAACAAGTGCAATTTTTTAAACGTTCTGCTTAGTTCTGGCTCCAACTTTGAATTTGGTACCACAGTGAATTTCTTTGTGCCACTACCTGTTGCTAAGAGTTTTTTTTTTCAGTACTGGTATAAACAAAGAAGTACTTTTCTAGACAGGGGTTATTTTCAGGCCATTTACAAGGGTGCTCGCATTTTTCAGACCTCATTATTTGATGAGCAACTTTGGACAGAATTCATTTTGAGCCAGCACTGCATTGTCCCAATAAGAAGCATTCTGCACAGACTTCAAAATGAGTCTTGAGGCAAATGGTGGGAGACCATGATATAAATACTGTCAGACTGCAGTTGTATCACTAGAGTGCTACTATTATGAATTAAAATACATGTGTTACAAATAGATAATGCCATTATACTGTATAGTATATTACAACTGAGGACAGACATGTATGGTAACCAAATGTTGGATGTTTGCAGTAGCTTACCTAGTGAAATACTAAAAACCTCAGCTTTGGCCGGCTAAGAACTTGCTATATTCAACTGGACATATAAGAGAATTTAAGTACCTTTATCTGCTCTTTTTTTTTTTTAAAAAATACAGTATTTAAATTGATTTTAACTGTGTGGAAGGAATATTAGCTGAACTGGAAGTTAGTCAGTGTTTGCTGAATTTTGTTATTTGCTAGTAATTACAGGTGTGGGGGTAGTCACATTCTTTGATTTCCTGTCCTTGCCTATTTAAGTGGTACAGTGTGAAATATTTTCTACTTAAAAACCTCAGCTTTGGCCGGCTAAAAACTTGCTATATTCAACTGGACGTATAAGAGAATTTAAGTACCTTTATCTGCTCTTTTTTTCAAAAAATACAGTATTTAAATTGATTTTAACTGTGTGGAAGGAATATTAGCTGAACTGGAAGTTAGTCAGTGTTTGCTGAATTTTGTTATTTGCTAGTAATTACAGGTGTGGGGGTAGTCTCATTCTTTGATTTCCTGTCCTTGCCTATTTAAGTGGTACAGTGTGAAATATTTTCTGCTTAAAATCCTCAGCTTTGGCCGGCTAAGAACTTGCTATATTCAACTGGACGTATAAGAGAATTTAAGTACCTTTATCTGCTCTTTTTTTCCAAAAAAATACAGTATTTAAATTGATTTTAACTGCATGGAAGGAATATTAGCTGAACTGGAAGTTAGACAGTGTTTGCTGAATTTTGTTATTTGCTAGTAATTACAGGTGTGGAGGTAGTCACATTCTTTGATTTCCTGTCCTTGCCTATTTAAGTGGTACAGTGTGAAATATTTTCTGCTTAAAAACCTCAGCTTTGGCTGGCTAAGAACTTGCTATATTCAACTGGACGTATAAGAGAATTTAAGTACCTTTATCTGCTCTTTTTTTTCAAAAAATACAGTATTTAAATTGATTTTAACTGTGTGGAAGGAATATTAGCTGAACTGGAAGTTAGTCAGTGTTTGCTGAATTTTGTTATTTGCTAGTAATTACAGGTGTGGGAGTAGTCACATTCTTTGATTTCCTGTCCTTGCCTATTTAAGTGGTACAGTGTGAAATATTTTCTGCTTAAAAACCTCAGCTTTGGCCGGCTAAGAACTTGCTATATTCAACTGGACGTATAAGAGAATTTAAGTACCTTTATCTGCTCTTTTTTTCCAAAAAATACAGTATTTAAATTGATTTTAACTGTGTGGAAGGAATATTAGCTGAACTGGAAGTTAGTCAGTGTTTGCTGAATTTTGTTATTTGCTAGTAATTACAGGTGTGGGGGTAGTCACATTCTTTGATTTCCTGTCCTTGCCTATTTCAGTGGTACAGTGTGAAATATTTTCTGCTTAAAAACCTCAGCTTTGGCCGGCTAAGAACCTGCTATATTCAACTGGACTTATAAGAGAATTTAAGAACCTTTATCTGCTCTTTTTTTTCCAAAAAAATACAGTATTTAAATTGATTTTAACTGTGTGGAAGGAATATTAGCTGAACTGGAAGTTAGTCAGTGTTTGCTGAATTTTGTTATTTGCTAGAAATTACAGGTGTGGGGGTAGTCACATTCTTTGATTTCCTGTCCTTGCCTATTTAAGTGGTACAGTGTGAAATATTTTCTGCTTAAAAACCTCAGCTTTGGCCGGCTAAGAACTTGCTAAATTCAACTGGATGTATAAGATAATTTAAGTAACTTTATCTGCTCTTTTTATTTCAAAAAAGTACAGTATTTAAATTGATTTTAACTGTGTGGAAGGAATATTAGCTGAACTGGAAGTTAGTCAGTGTTTGCTGAATTTTGTTATTTGCTAGTAATTACAGGTGTGGGGGTAGTCACATTCTTTGATTTCCTGTCCTTGCTATTTAAGTGGTACAGTGTGAAATATTTTCTGCTTAAAAACCTCAGCTTTGGCCGGCTAAGAACTTGCTATATTCAACTGGACGTATAAGAGAATTTAAGTACCTTTATCTGCTCTTTTTTTTTCAAAATAATACAGTATTTAAATTGATTTTAACTGTGTGGAAGGAATATTAGCTGAACTGGAAGTTTTCACTCTGCTCTTCAGTTAGTCCCACCTACCCTCCCTGTTTTTGTTTTGGTGTTAATCTTAGTGGCCTTGCAACTGCCCGCCCCTCTTGTAAATTTGTGTTTGGATACTCCTTCTGGGCCCATCTCATTTGCTCACTCAACTGAGTGCAGTGAGATCATATTCTGATTTCAGGCACTCCTACTGTGTACAAAGAGAGCATCTGGGAAACAGAAAAAAAAATGTAAGCTTGTTTCCTGCCTTTTCTGTTAAGTGGTATAGACTATTTGTAGGCTTCTGAGCCCCCAAGCCCTTCTGTGTTGGAGGGAAGCCTTCTAGCTTAGTTTTTTTTTCTTATAACTAGCCAGTTTTCTAGTTTCAGCACTCAAATCTGTTTCTTTGATCTCAGCACTTGTTCAGAAAAAAAAAAAAAATGTCATCTGCTTTTACTTCGGTTAGCTGCATGTAGTAGGCCAGGTATTAACGAGACATGCTCTATAGCATGTATTTTAAAGCTAAAAAATCTCATGAGATAGGGTAGAAATTATCATAGTAGACAACAGGTTTGGTTCAGGAATGAAGAAATAGAGAAGGAAAGTTAGTTTACTATTTGTTTACTTGCTTATTTATTAATTTAAAAAAAATTTTAAAAGTAAAGGAGAAACTTGTTTGTTGTATGTTTAATTATGAACTACTATTTTAAAAAAGGCAAGTAAGAATTGTAGGTGGTGAGAGAAGAGCAACACACCGCAACCCTTATGAGTAGTGTAAAATCTTGTCGTATTACCTGTATAAGATAATTTAAATTCAAAAGAGTTTTGACCTCAGAGAGAGAAAAATGGCCCAGAAGAGAGTAATTTTCTATTACTTTACATGTAATAGACAAATACATAGGCACCTTTAAGGACAGCGAAACATTTTAAATAATAAAAAAGTAAAAAAGAAAAAATGAAGTTAATAGCCAGAACCTTGTATGAGTGTTTAGATTTTTTGATTACTGTAACCTGTTTTTTATACACTTTTACAAATTGATTTGTTCACAATCCGACTAGTCCACAATCCGACTTTTGTTGTTGTTATGGTTGTTATGTTTCATGACTAGGTTTCATGAATTTTTAATGATTTATTTTAAACATTATTTTTATACATTGGTAAACTATGAATTGCATTTGGGGCACTGGCACTTTAAAGCATTATTAGGTTGTTGATTGTGATAATTACTAGCATATGCACGTATATAAAAGATGCATTTGTAAAAAGTATTTTGTCTGAAGAAGTTCATCTACTAAGGGGAACGAAAAACGCATGTTGCGTTTCACGTTTACTTGGTGTGTTTTGCTTTTACAGCTATCAGTGAGCGAACCATTTGGTGAATAAAATTTGAAGATTTTAACAACTTTACACTGTTACAGAAGTTCCGTTTTTACTGAACCGGTGTTACCAGCTTGTTCTACTTCCTAATCTGCTTTTACTGTACTTGTGTTTCTACCTACTTTTTTTTACTTTTGCATCATCTTAAAAGCACTCAATTGTATTTATTGCTGCTTGGTGTAACTCATTCTAAGCCTTTTGGTTTAAACACTTGGGCTTCAGACCAGTTGTTTTGCACTGAGAGGGTTTGTGGTTTGCACTGTAGTGGCAGAACAGGTAGCTTACATCCTTCTAGGTTGGGAACTGCTGATTGAGGGCTCAGTGTCTTTTATTCTAAAAGTGTATTAATTCTGGTTTAAGCACTTGGGCTTTCAGGCCAGTTATTTTACATTAAGAGGGTTCGTGGTCTGCACTCTTGTGGGAGGAGAGGCTAGACTTTGCCCTTCTGAGCTGGGAATTTCTGGTTGAAGGCTTATAGTGCATGCATATCTGAACTGCTTCTTGCTGAAGTTGGTGCGCCTTGTTTGCTGTGGCATAGACTGGATTCGGGCCTGCTGGATCTAGCTTTGTTTGTGTAACTTGAGCACTAATCCAGGCATTCTCTAAAGTATTCAATTGTATTTATTACTGCTTGGCAGTAACTTGATTAAAGTGTAGCTATCATTCTAAGTCTTTTGGATTAAGCACTTGGGCTTCAGACCAGTTGTTTTACATTAGGAAGGTTTGTGGCATGCACTGTCGTGGCAGGACAGGTAGCTTTCATCCTTCTAAGTTGGGAACTGCTGATTGAGAGCCCAGTGTCTGTTATTCTTAAAGTGTATTAGTTCTGGTTTAAGCACTTGGGCTTCAGGACAGTTATTTTACATTAAGAAGGTTTATGGTCTGCACTCTTGTGGGAGAAGAGGCTGGACTCTGCCCTTCTGAGCTGGGAATTTCTGGTTAAAGGTTTATAGTGCCTGAATATTTGAACTGTATCTTACTAAAATTGGTACACCTTGTTTGCTGTAGCATAGACTAGATCCAGGCCTGCTGAATCTAGCTTTGTTTATATGCTTGTTGTTTGTTTGCTTGTTTCCCTGGAACACTAATTCCACCTAATACGTGGCTTCTCAGCGCTTCTGTGGATCACTAGTGATATCTGCATTGCTTACTGTACTTATTTCCTTGTTTCACTTGAAAGAAAGTTACTGTTTGTCGTTTTTGCATTTAAGTTACCTGTAACACATTGCACTTAAGTTACCTGGCACTTGCTCACTAAAGCAATTATATAAGTCAGCACTAAAAATTAAAAGTACTACACCCTCACTCCCCACTGGCCCTGGTTTTCAATTATTAAGGAATTCCCATTATTATTCTAGCATGTCCAAAGGTCAGTTGTCAATGTCCTCTCCGGTCCAGCTGGTGAATCTGGGAATCTTGAGGCAATGTTACAACTGCCTCATGTACACAGACAACCCTCTCCTCCTCCCAACAAATTCCAACACATGTGAGAGATGCAACCATATAGCCAAACTGGAGGCTAAGCTCTCTCAACTCAGTACTGGCATAACCAGTCAGGAGGAGAAGGAAACCACACTCACTACAATTCCAGTCTCACATAGACCTACCACGATAGCAAACCAAACACATAATCACACAAAAACATACTCGGAGGCTCTAAATAAAGATCTGCCGAAGCAGCAGAGACCTCCAAAGCAGACACCCAAGCAGCCGCTACCTGAAAACAAAACACGTGCAACACATATCTCACAAAGCCAGTGTGCCAAACAGTCACAGCCCTTAAGACTAAACAACACACCTGATACACTTGTAATAGGTGACTATCGTCAGGCACACTGACGTCCTGTTCACCAGGCTGAACAAGGAGAAGGTCACGGTGAGCAGCCTGTCGGGCACTAGGATCCGCCACATAACACAAGCACTCAGGTCACTCCAAGGCAAGTACAAATATGACTCAGTCATTGTCCATGCTGGTGTGAATGACCTGAGACGTACCTCCCTGGACTACATGAAAAGAGACAAAGGAGCTCTCTGAGCATGTAGCCCAGGCCGGTATGACCCTGACCTTGAGTAGCATCTTACCCTCACCAAGAATGGTGCCACAATATGAAGACAAGATGATCAATTTCAACAACTGGCTTAAGTACTGGTGTCATTCAAAGGGGATCCAATGCCTGTCAGCTTGGGATGATATGCTTGACAAGCCACGATGCTTCGCTAGGGACAGCTTGCACCTGTCACCCCTGGGCTTTCGGATATTGGCAAAGGCTCTTGCTACCCCCATAGTGCCTTTTTTAGGCAAGGCTCAAAACACAAACCCACCTCCATAGGTATCACAAGGGATAAGAAACTAAGAGTAATGCTACTCAACGCCAGAAGTCTAAACCTCAAGATGCATGCACTCGAAACTCTCCTTAGCATGGAGAACATTGATATCTGTGCAGTAACAGAAACCTGGTTCAGGGCTCCCGAGAGCACCCCAGCACTACCAGGTTATACCTCAAACCATGCTTTTCGGCCCCAAAACTTAGACCGAACCACAAAAGGAGGGAAAGTATCGATATTCATCAAAGATACCCACACCTCCAGGTTGGTGGCAAAGCACGAAGCATCAGAGACTATCCATGTGCAACTAACAGTGGGTAAAACTGCCTTCCAGTTTATAGCCTGCTACAGACCACCCTCCCAAACCCAGGAACCCCACTCGGCCTTCCTGAGAACAATGGAAAATATGAAGGTCTCTCTAAACACCATTATATCGGGCGACTTCAACTACCCAAACATAGACTGGGAGCATTACTCTAGCTCCAACACCCTAGCCCAAAGGTTCCTAGAATTTATAAACTCAAATGCTATGGAACACCTTGTTAACACTCCCACAAGAGGGGAAAACATACTGGACCTGATCATCACCAACATGGGGACTCTATGCTCCAGACCAGAAGTGTATCCCTCACTGGTAAGATCAGACCATAAACTAATCTCACTGGATATTCACATCCCGACCCCACCCCCTGCCCAGAAAACCACAGTGAAAAACTTCTCTAAAGCAAATTTCACATTCCTCAAAACTGAGGTGGAATCCTTCAAAGCCCCCGGGCCTGTGGAAAATACGGCCCAGACCGCAGAATCCTTTATAAATGCATTGTATGAACACCTTCAGGAATGCATGGATTATGTGATCCCAAATAAAACCAAGACCCAATCCTCCAAAGGCAGACGTCCTGTCTGGTGGACCCCAGCCATAAACAAACTATACAATAGAAGGAGGAAGCTACTAAATGATAGAGCAAAATCCCAAAAAGGGAAGGCATCACTGATCAGTATTAGCAAAAAACTACGGGCACACATAAAATTGTCTAAGGCTAGCTTCGAGAGAAAAATTGCACAGGACACTAAGGATAATCACAAGGCTTTCTTTAGTTATGTTAGGAACCTGGGTGGTAATTCCCAGATATGCTCAGAATTAGTCCAAAATGACAAAAATACACCAAACCCACAGACATTGCCAACATCCTAGCTGACAGGTTCAGCAAACTTCTCCCCTCCCACCAAAGGGCAAATATCTATCCCAGCAGAGTGCTGCCCCCCAGACATCTCAGATGCTCAGGTAAGAGCCGCCCTCTCCAAAGCAAAAAACACAGCATCAATGGGACCAGATGGTGTCCCGGGCTGCGTCCTACATGAACTCCAAGAAGAGCTAAACCCAAACATAAAACTACTGTTCAATCTCAGCCTTACTACAGGATATGTGCCCAAAGAGTGGTGTACAGCAACAGTGGTCCCTCTCCATAAAGGTGGTGCCTCAACGGATCCTGGAAACTATCACCCCATAAGCCTGACTAGCTTGGTCTGCAAAGCTATGGAAAGGATCATCATGGAACTCATAAATAAAGATATTGGGGACCTACAAACACTGGATCCTACCCAGTTCGGCTTTGTTAAGGGCAGATCCTGCCTCTTAAACCTGGTTGACTTCTTTGAAACAGTCACCAAGGCCATTGACGAGGGGAAGGTGGTCCACACAGCCTACCTGGACCTCGCAAAAGCCTTTGATACAATACCCCACTCGGGCATTATAGATAAGCTCACCAGCTTAAATATAAACCCCTATGTCACTAGATGGGTTGCAAACTGGCTCAAGGACAGAACCCACATGGTTAGAATTGCTGGAGCCATGTCAGACTCCAAACCAGTTACAAGTGGTGTCCCACAAGGCTCAGTCCTGGGACCTCTCTTGTTCGGTATATATTTCTCGGAGGTACAGGCCAACATGGAAGGACTGTGGCTGACCAAGTTCGTAGATGACTGCAAACTGGGCGCCATAATCGACTCTTCAGTCGACACAAGCATCCTCCAAAAGGGCCTCATAGAAACAGACAACTGGTGCCAGAGCCATGGCCTCAAGCTAAATGCCAAAAAGTGTATAGTCATCCCCTTTGGCAAAAACAAAGTGCCCACAAATTACCACATAGGTGGTAATCCATTAAGTACAGAAGTAATTAGGGACCTGGGGACCCAAGTTGATAGCAATCTCTCATTTGACAACCACGTGGCCAAAGTGGTTAGAAAAACATTTTATATAGCCCACCTAATCATGAAGGGATTCACATCTAGATCAGGGAGGTCATCGTGCCTCTTTACTCATCCCTCATCAGGCCCATAATTGAGTCTAATGTTGGGATGTACCTTACCAGACACCTGCAGCAACTGAAAAGACCCCAAAAGTACCTCACCAAGAGGATCAAAGCTCTCAAACAGATGCCATATGCTGCCGGTTAAAGAAACTCCAGCTCTACTCAGTGGCATACCGCCTGTTCAGAGGCGATCTGTGCCTGGCGTATAAAGCCAAGTCCAACCCGGAATTAATGGACATGCTGCACCTCAGAAAATCCAAATCCCATCGAGCTCGCTCGAGAGACTTGAACCTCAGCACTGAAATAAATAGGACATGCTGGAGGGACAGATTCATAACCCAGAGGCTCCCTTCACTCTGGAATAAAATCCCAGTCCAGGTTAGGCAGAGTCCCTCATTGACTCTCTTCAAGAGGAATCTTGATGAGTGGATGGGAGATCGTAGGTTTACCCCGGGTATCACTTCTGTGTCACTGTTAGACAGAGGCACAGTATACTAACCTCTAAAAAGGGCATAGCAAAATAAATTTAAAATGGGTGGCGAAAGCCAAACACATTCTGGCTAGGCTTATAAATGCCCTAGGGCAGATAGCCTAGTATGAACCTATGAACCTATTAGTGATTTACTCTACAATTTCACTGCCAAGGAACAACTGTTTTTTTAGAATCCTAGTATGCTTTTAATTGCTGTCTTCAAAATATTTTTTTCTTACTACCTCATACATATCCACAAATATTTGTTTTCACAGTACCCAAGTAGACTGCAGCTACTGATAAAGTATATCCTAGGTTGGTACTAGGCTATCGGCCCTACAAGCCTAGCCATAACAATTCCCTGGATATTTCTTCCCACAATATTTACTTCTCTGGACCCCTGTCTAGCAGGGCGACTGATATGAACCCCGGGGTACTTTGACAAATGAGACAACCAGGAGGAGGATTAGGTGTCTAGATGTCTTACCAAACTGCATGTCTCCTTTACACTATTTTGAATTATTTTTTGTTATTTTCCTCAGTATGAATGTTGTGTTGCCACTCTATAATATATAACACATAGAGGATTATGTATGATATATAAACTTTGTATGCAATGGAAATGTAACATTTTTATAGGGCCACTATAAACAAAATAAGGTCTTGTTATTTTTAAGGTAGGAAGCAGTACTTTTATCTGCATGATACACCTCTGTACTTTAGACTATCTTGTCTATCTGTATGTCACAAACTTTTGGTTGTTGCAGTTGGATGAGGTAGTTATTCAAAAGAATGTGTTTCCACTCATGGCAGAAGCTGTCCCAACAGCTGTTGTAATTTATGGTTACTCACATTTTCACAAGTATTTTTCCATACTTCTTTGTCTGTAGAAGGTTCATACACATTAAAAATAAAATTGTATATAACTTTTTTTTATCATTTTCTATGTATTTTACTCTCCTCACAAAATTCTCATATAAAGTTTAGCATATTTACTCAAAGGTTGAGTGAAACTATAAGAGTTGCAGTCATCCCCTGGCACAGTGCTTGGTTACAGAAGCTTGACAAACTAGGTTTGCATGCAGATTATTCTAGTTTTGCTGCTATCATCCTTGACTATGTGTTAAACCCTTTTTGATCTTGGATAGTAGATTAATCAATTGGTACCTGCTTAGGTGTAAATGATCATATTCAGATTAACGAGGCACTAATTACACTGTTTTCAGTTGTCTTACTGACACTGATGTCACTGAATGAAAAGCTTGATAATGGCCTATTTAAATCTCTTACTTCATTAAGTGCATTTATTTATTCAACTTTGGTAACAAAATAATGCATTCATCACACAATAGTTAACCTGGGGGAAACAAAGGCAGATTTACTTATTTTGTTATTGCCTGGTGGGTGCACCTGTTTGCCAGTTTCTACAAAATTCAGCTCATTTGAAACATTGCAGTTAGATGAGAGAGGGTTGGATGAGAAGTTAGTACATTAACATTATTGTTATTATTATGATTATTATAGTCCTAGTATAGCAAATGTTAGGGATAATTGCTGTGTTTTGTTGCTTACGTAGCAGGTAATTTTGTGGAGTTCATTTGGAGAAGCAATGCACTATATAGAAAAATTTGTTCTTTACACGTTATTCTACTACAAAGCTGGATATTACACGTAAGTGAACATTTTTATGTTTGGTGATTTGTTATTTAAGATGTGATGAATTATAACTATCATCTTTAGTGCTGTGTGGCAGATGATTAGGAATTATATATTTAGAAAACTTTTTATAGTTTTTTGGATTAAGTAGTGTGATACACTTTAGTGTAGTTTCATTTGTGCAGGTTACCAGTTTTACTGCACTTTGTGTGAGCAGTTATTTCAGTATGTCTGTTGATATTTCCTCAGATATTCAGTGAGTTTTCTTTAGATGTGTTTGGTGTTGTCAGAGTGGCTAAATTCTTTTGGACACGTGGGATTTGTCATAGGCTTTGTGGTCATTTAACAGTCATGTTATGTAACTGTTAGGTACACATTTGTATATTTGTGTATGTAGCTAAAATTCCGTGATTTTATATGTGTGTGTGCACATATGTATATATCTACACACACATACATGCATGTATGTGTACATATCTGTGTGCATCCGTAGGGTTCTGTTTTTGTTTTTTGTTTTTGTTTTTTTCGATTTTGTAGTTGTACATGTTGAGGCAGGAATGTTAGTGTCTAGCTGTAGCTTCCTGATAATAATCTTAGTATTTGTAGTTCACAGTGGGACAAGTAGAGGCATACGCCAAAATAACTGATATACTCTAGTGCCCTTAAACAGGTCTACAACACTTATAGGTTCATACTAGGCTATCTGCCCTAGGGCATTTATAAGCCTAGCCAGTGTGTGTTTGTAGTGTTTTTGAAATTAATTTGCTTATTCTAATTTTTAATAAAATTTTTGTATGTGTTAATGGAGTTACTTAAAATGATTATATAGATTCCATAGGAATGATGGGACTTTTAGTTTTACAAAAATAAGTTGTATTTTTTGGTGTTAGTATGAGTTAAATCAATGTAAAAATTTATATTTAGGCGTCCTTGCAAGTTGGATTACATTAGTCTTAATGATATGAACAGGATTAGTATCATTTTATGAATTTGTTTACTTGGTTAAGTAACTTATTCACATCAGTGATAATGTAACATAGTAACTCACTGTTTGTTTAAAGTTATTTAGGTATGATTTTTCAACTATAGTTCAATGGGTGTTAGTTTAATGTTTGAAAATATATACATTTTACCGTTTGAGGATATATGTATTTCTTAACGTTTTTAAAAATATGTGTTTTAGTAGATCTTTTTTATTGAAAAGTAGCGTAAAGGAAGGTGGCAATAATTTATTACTGAATTTTCAAAAAATGTCGTCACTTCCTCAAATCAGAGTGTATCCTTGTTAAAAGGCTTGCTTATGTTCACACTAACTGTTTGTATTTACCTCTGATGAAGCTACGGGCCAGTAGCGAAAACGTTTTTTGTTTTACAACAGAATAAATTGCGTTAAGGACTCTTACTTTGCTGGTGTCGGTGTTGTTGGGAAGACCTTTGCTTTGTGTTTTAACACAGGTTAAAACAGTCCTATCCAAAGCCAAAAACACAGCTTTAATGGGACCGGACGGTATCCCAGGCTGTGTCTTACAAGAGCTCCAAAATGAACTAACCCCTCACCTAAATACACTGTTTAAACTTAGCATCTCTACAGGCTACGTACCCACAGAGTGGTGCACAGCAACAGTTATCCCACTCCACAAAGGTGGAGCCACAACGAACCCCGGAAACTATTGCCCTATAAGCCTGACTAGCCTGGTCTGCAAGGCTATGGAGCGCATCATCATGGAACTCTAACAGAGACATTGGGAACCTCCAAACCTTGGACCCGACCCAGTTTGGCTTTGTTAAGGACAGATCATGCCTCCTAAACCTGGTGGACTTCTTTAAGACCATTACCAAGGCATTAGACGAGGGAAAGGAGGTCCACACAGCCTATCTAGACCTCACAAAGGCTTCTGACACCATTCCCCATTCTAGTATTATAGACAAGCTCACCAGCTTGAACATAAACCCCTACATCACGAGATGGGTTGCCAACTGGTTCATGGATAGAACCCACATGGTGAGAGTTGCAGGCTCTACATCTGACTCTAAACCCACAAGTGGCATCCCCCAGGGCTCAGTCCTAGGACCCCTCCTGTTTGGTATATACTTCTCAGAGGTACAGGCAAGCATAGGAGGACTATGGATGACCAAGTTCGCAGACGACTGCAAACTAGAGGCCATAATTGATTCTCTGGCTGATACAGACACCCTCCAGAAGGGTCTCACTGAGACGGATACCTGGTGTCAAAATCATGGCCTCAAGCTAAATGCCAAGAAGTGCATAGTCTTCCCCTTTGGAAAAAATAAAGTACCCATGAACTACCACATAGGTGGTAGTCCCCTAAATACAGAAAATGTAATAAGGGATGTGGGGACCCAAATAGATAGTAATCTCTCCTTTGATAATCATATTGCCAAAGTGGTTAGAAAATCCTTCTATGTGGCCCACCTAATCACAAAAGGGTTCGCATCTAGAACAAAAGAAGTGATTGTGCCTCTGTATGCATCACTCATTAGACCCATCATAGAATACAACGCCCCATTTGGGATGCATCTTACAAGACACCTGCAACAGCTGGAAAGACCACAAAAGTATCTCACCAAGAGGATTACTGGCCTCAAACAGATGCCCTATGCAGCCGACTCAAGAAACCCCAGCAGTACTTGGTTGCATACCGTTTACTCAGAGGTGATTTCTACCTGACATACAAGGCCATGTCCAACCCAGAATTGATGGACATGCTCCACCTAAAAAAAAAAAACAAATCCCAGAGAGCCACGCGTTATAGAGATATAAACCTCACCACAACGATAAACAGGACATGCTGGAGGGATCTATTCCTGTCCCAGAGACTCCCCATGCTTTGGAATAGGATTCCAATATACATCAGGCAGAGCCCCTCACTAACACTCTTCAAGAGAAACCTTGACGGGTGGATGGGAAACAGAAAATTTACCCCAGGGAATCACTGCAGTGGCTCTGCTGGACAGTGGTGCAGGGAACTAATGGCTCTGCTGGACAGAGGCACAGGGAACTAATCTAAGGGAGTGGCGAAAGCCAACACATTCTGGCTAGGCTTATAAATGCCCTTGGGCAGATAGCCTAGTACTGTACTTACCTATGAACCTATATCAGCAACATGAAATCCATAACAAATACTGATGTCAACATAGTAGGCAGTACTAGACAAGGTGACAAAACCCACTGCAGGACATGTGGTGGGCCAACTGTGTGTCCATAGGACACACACATGCATGCCAGTGAGGCTCACATATCCAACAGTCTCAGCCAGCAGGACAGGTGTAGACAAACACAAAGAAAGGCTGTGCTAAGGCCTCTGATTGATGGCTATGGAGAACAGCCTGCTCCAGACCTACACAGACTACAACAGGTCAGGCAGTGGGATGTTAATTCTGAAGGGAAGAAGTCTGAAAATGAAATGTGGGTCAATAAAACCTAAGAACTGTAGTACACTGATATGCCTCTAGTCTGCATGATAGGTCAGAATACAGAATGAAATGGAGTACCTGAAACACCAGTACAGTCATAGCAAATGTTTACAGTTGTCAGGTGTGCCCCCTCCACAACCCTATGTAGAAATGTAGTAACATGTATGTGTAGGTATAACAACAGTGGAGCACAGATTGCCTAAGCTGGCCAAAGTAGCAGGATAGATTGTAGCACATGTACAATATGCAGGTCTCTGTGTTAGGTTGTTGTGTGTTGTATATTGTGTGAAAGTGGTCAGCATGTAGGCATGGAGGATTGTGTCCTGGTGGCCAGTACTGTTGATGACAGGGCCAAATTCTCACAACTGCAGTGCCAAACACAATGCATCCCTGCTAGACACAATCCAGCAGTAATTCATACTAATAGTGCGGATGTAATATCTGTCACCATCTGAAAGATGAACATATCATGAATGTGGGCCCAGACATATAAACAGTACACAGGTGGAAGTACCCTAGACAGAGTGTGTATAAAATGTTACTGTCAAATGGACACACCTTTGGAATCATACATACAGGTTAGAAGCACATTAGTTGGCTGTGTAGTATGGAATACTGATGCTGTCTGGCCACACACTGGCAGACCACAAAAGGCACAGGTATGAAGTACTGAGAAGCTGCTGATGTCCCTGCACAAGCCAGCATAAGTGGAATGCTCCACTTATATCTGTGAGTCAGCTGCAAGTAGCTTCCATAGAGCACATGCACCCAGCTCACCCCACCGTCAGTCATGGGTACCTCACAGGTCTTATCTCTGCTGTTGGGAATGAGTACAATATGACACCCACCTCTGTATGGGAATAGCCACAGAATGCAGCATGCTGAAGAGGTGTCCCATGCAGGTGTTTCCCTAGCTGTAAACAGCAGCCTGCCAGCATCCAAACCAATGGATCAATAAGAACAGAAACTATTGACATTAACACCTTGCACACTTACCCTGTCACCCCAGGGGAATATAGTGGCTTGCAGCCTGGGACTGTAGGGGTGACACAATGCACCGGCCTGCTACAGATGGCCTGCATCACTACCAAATGCCCTGCAGTCCTCTGTCAAAGGCCTGTCTCTCACCCTTACTGCCAATGTATGTTATCTCATGGACTCCCAAATAACAACATAACACAGTCCACAGAACACAAATGCAAGGCCATGCTGACAAATCCCAGTAGCATGTCCACCATGTCCTATTGCATGAACTGTGGACCAACCCCTAAATACTGCTGGGATGAAGTGAGAACTATAGGGATACTTATCAGATAACATGTGCATAATGTTCAGAAGAGAATATAACAAGGGGGGTAGAAGCATGGATGCCATGGAGTGTGTAAAGTCTGGAACTCAGATGTATGCACATACTATCCCTGCCTGCAAACACAGGAATGGGTGGCTACAAACCTGCTCGTAAACTACAATGTGAAGGAGTAATGACCAGAAATATGAGCCCTGCCTCTGGGTAACCTGTGTGAATCTGTACAGCTGTGAGGTATGGCCACAGCAGGATGTGGCTATACTGTCAAGTCGATGGATGTACAAGCATGAGATCCTCAGTCACCACAGTACTGAGGTGCAGAACCAATTATACAGACCCATCAGCAAGTGTCTGCAGCTTCCCCTACATAATCGTGTGATTGTGCAATAATATGTAGGCTGCAGACCACAATACAGGACACATCTTCATTCATCTTGTGTTTCCCAGGAAATTACTGCAAGGAAATATGTATACCGGTCAGTAGTTGATGACAAAACATCACAGTGTAAAACAGTACATATGTCTGAATCTCTCTGCTAACACTGAAACCATGTAGCAGAAGCAGCACAGACACAATTAGTTACAGCATCCCACTATCCTTTGCCCATTGTGAACTGATCTACAGATATCCTGCAGAAACAGGTTGCTAGCTATAAGTGTAGAACACAAAAGCATGCACTGGAGTACAACCTACCTGGAATGGATTCACACATTCAGTACAGAAGGTCATACTGGGCATGCTCCCACACTTAGAGAAACAAAGCCCATGTCTGACAACAAAATACTGAAAGGCCATACTGGGCATGCTCCCACACAATGAAACCCATGTCTAGCAACAACAGTGGAGTATACATATCTGTCAGTCGCAGATGTTTGTGCACACACTCCATATTGCACACCAGTCATGCTTTGCACACACATTGGATAGGAATGTACACATATATCCAAGGACAACACACTGTAATAGGCCAAACTTACACATACATAAATGTGTGGAAGAGAGTGGCAGACGGTGGCAAAGAGCTTCCCATCATGAGGCCTGTCCCACCCAGCACACATCCAATTGGCCAATACCACATGATGTGCAAATGTCTATCACTGTAGACATTTGCTTCTGGTATCCTTCAGCACTATAGGGTCTGTGGTGTTTGTGATAACTGCGGAACATGACTGTACAAGCAATTATTCATCTAGCAGATGTATACACATTCCTGTTAAATGTAAACCTGTTTGTGACCGAGTGTTGTGTGTGTGCTTCCAGATGAATGGTTTATGGCCCATTCACACACACACTGCACTCTCCATTGCCCTACTTTGGCAAGCCTGCTGATGTCATTCACCTTGAAATACACTTTTGGGGAAGGACTAACCCCATAAGCTCTGTGGCGCATGCTATAACTGTGTAATGCTGTAGTGTGATGTACTAGTTAGGTAGGAGTTCTAATCCCAGACATGGCAACTGTGTATTTGTGTGTGTAGGGATCAATGCTTTTGAGGCCATTCACAGTCACTACACTTTTCATTGCCTTACTTTGGCAAGCCTGCTGATGTCATTCACCTTGAACTACACCTTTGCAGAAGGGCTAGCCCTATAAGCTCCATGGTGCAATGCTATAGTGTGATGTACTAGTTAAGTAGGAGTTCTAATCCCAGACATGGCAACTGTGTAACTCTATGTGTGTGTGTGTGTGTGTGTGTGTGTGTGTAGGGAATCAATGCTTTTGAGGCCATTCACAGTCAATACACTTTCCATTGCCCTACTTTGGCAAGCCTGCAGATGTCATTCACCTTGAAATGCACCTCTGGGGAAGAAATAACCCTATAAGCTCCGTGGCACTTGCAATAAATGCAGTACACTGTAGTAGCAATACATAGCTAGGTAGGGGGTTGAATCTCAGCACTGTCAAGTGTGTGTTTGTCATCAGTATCCTGTGTGGAGGTAGCTGTGATTGAGTAATAGGTCTTATTGTGGGATGGGTTTTGCAAATGTCTTATATTGAGGACCTATTATACGTCACAGTGTCCACCTTACAAGGACATCAAATGTCAGACAGCAGAGAGGCTGGTGTAGACAATCCATACCACTACATGTGACATTATGGATTGGGGAACAATACAGGCAACCCTTATATTACCCAGAGAACACTCTCCACCCATGTCTCATACACAAACACACTTGGATAAGCAACAACCACTATGTTGGCAGTTCCCTGCATATTGCCCACAGATAGTAACCACAGTGTGATTGCAGTGGACTACAGAAGACATGGCACCCGGTTTGATTCATACAATAGGCAAATAATTGCTTACAGTGGTCCTTTGCTATGTTCCCCACTGGATGACTCCAACAACTGTAGAGTCAAGCAAATGTAACCCACAAAGGAAATATCATGCCTTATACACATGCCCTGTATGGACAGATGCCACTAACACCAGTGAATACCTGTATCTGCTGTCAATGTAGGTGCAGGATCAACCTCAGTTCCATAGCCAGTTCTCACCACATGAGGTCAGGAATGCCACATCAGATGATAACAATCTGTCCACACAATATGCCCCAGACACACCAGGTACACTTCCACATATCGCAGAACAAGCATGTGGGACATGTGCACATCCCAGACACTGTCTATGTTATGGAATATAGAACACATACATGGCAAGCATTGCACAGCACTGGCCACCCACAACAGTAACCCAGATGAGTGGATGGTGAATACGGTACCCACCTGTATGGGCCAATCCAGGGACTACACCCCTGAGCCACACTGCAGACCATTGTCATGTGACCTGATGCTAAGGTATACCCTTTGCCTAGCCTTGTACAGCCTTCTGGCACAGTCAGCCACTATACACCTGTGAAGCAATGAACCCATGCATGTCAGTACTGGCAAATCTGTGTCTGTGTGTGTGGAGATTAATGACTTGAAAGCCATTCACACTCACACCTCCCATTGCCCTACTGAAGCATGCCTTCTGATGTCAGTCATCTTGACATACCCTTTGCCCATATATCAGCCTGATAACCTCTGTGGTACATGTGATACCTGCATAATACTGTTGTGTAGCAAACTAGTTAGAAATTCTAATCCTGACCCTGCCAACTGTGATAATGTGTGTGAGTCCCTGAGACAGTGTGGTTGTGCCTTCCTTGACACTTGCTTTTGTGGACAGGCACATGTACTACACCTACCTTATTCCTCCTTTATCACTGTTGCTGATGTCACTCACCGTCAAATATACCTTTGGACAGCTCTCCAACATGTACGCTCTGTGGCATATGCAATAACTGCATAAAAATGTAATAGCAATACATAGTCAGGCAGGGGTTTGAAACACCGTACTGCTAAGTGTGTGACACAAACATGCTTAGCTCTTACTCTCCTACCCCCTTCCTTTTTTACTTTGTCTCTGTGGCTCTCTTACTCCCTCTCTGGTGGATGTGGAAAAGTACACCTGCTTTACTTAGGCAGCAGCTTTTCTTTTGTAAGTGATGCTCATGATCAGCTGATGGCCTATGCATGAATTGCAGTCCCCCACTAGCTGATTGGATGTGGAACAGCTGTGGTAATATTCCCATAGCCAATTGCATTGAAACACACCCCTATAACTAGGAACATCATGTGGGTGCTGGCCCTTTTCATTCACTGTGAGCAGTACTTCATGTCGGTGTTTGGCAAACAGCATCACAGAGGGTAGTGGGATATACCTCTTATAACATACACTGTGAAGACAGGCCAACAAACAGGAAGGGGATGTTACAGACAGGAGGACAGAATGTAAGTCTTGCTCTTCTACATTTGAAGTAATGTTGGTTTAACAGGGTTTGTGGGGCTATGGCTGGTCTACATGATTTAATCCCTGTCATGACAGTGTTATGTGGTTGAGGAAACTCTCACCTGTAGGGCTATCTGTAGACTGGCCAGTGTTTGGAGTCTTACATGTGTTGTGTTACTCACAGATGACCTATCTTTGGAAATGCAATAGCATAGTCTGAGGATTGCAGTCAGTACATGGTGACAGACATGAGAGTTACTGACTTCATATCCCTCAGAAGACATATGTCACAACAAACTCTGTTACACCAGTAAATGTATGAGTTTATCACAGCAACATGTTGGGAGGGTGGCCTAATGGTTAAGGTGTTTGCCTTACAAACACAAGGTGCAGGGTTTGAGTCTCACAAGGGATAACTGGCTAGGCTTAAAATGGCTCACAAGGGCAGTTAGCCTAGTACTAATCTATGATAATATTGGCCCTGTGTTTGTGACCAGCCACAACTCTGTCAACCTTTGTACATATGTCATGCAGTAAGAGGGGCATATGTTCAGTACACCATTTATTGACATCATACCTGATAACAAGCCAGTGAGATATCAGACTGCTAGACATGTTATGTATAGTAGGGCTTATATTTGAGGACAAAACCTGGACATTCTGTTGTAGTGTGTACAGTAGTGAGGTCTGTGTACTTATGGTGATTGTCGACAGAGTGTGTATTGCAAATATGTTCCTTGGCCTGTGTACAGACTGTGGTAGATATTAGCAGCTCAGTGTACTTACCCAGGGTGATGTTATGTCCAGATATTTGTCAGATGTACTGCTGCCAGGCCACCATAACTGTTGTGTATTTATGACAAAGCAGTGGGATGCTGTACAGATATATGTCAGTAACTAGTGGGTATGTGGGCTTGTGACCTCTGCTCCTCTGGTTATTATGTGTCAGGACAGACAGGTGTGTGTGAATGCATAAACTGTGTTGAGCATATCTATTCCAGTATTTACATGGCTGTAAACATCCACTTTGTCATCCTTGATCCACACGTCTTGCACTAAGGGGTTCTGTGTACATCTCTGGACTGACCACTGTGTGTCAGACTGTCCATATGTATTGGTCATATCTCTGCTGTATTCCACAGGGCCATTTCTGTGATAACTGTGGTACTGTACTATGATGATCTTAGGATGTCTTGTCAGTAACTGATGGCGTACATGTCAATATCAGATGTGACTTCCCACACACATTTCTGTTAAGACAACCCCTGTTACAGTAGCAACAGTCTACATTTATACCTGCAATACTGACATGACATCCCCTTGCATTAAGAGGTTGCGACTATTGGTGCTGAGGTATGGCTCCTCTACATGTTCTGGACATATGTTAAATATATATATATTATATATAAATATATGTTTACATATATATATATATATATATATATATATACACACACACATATATAAATATATGTTTACATATATATATAGATATATACACACACTTATAGATATCTACATATATGTAGAGAAAAAAATATATATATACACAGATAGCTCTATATATGACCATATATATAGCGCAATATACAGATGTATATAAATACATATATATGAATATATATTTGTATGTACATGTAGCATTGTCGCCTCACAGTAAGACGCTGTCCGGTTCGATTCTCAGCTAGAGTGTCTTCTGCGTGGAGACATGCGTGAATGGGCGTATCTTCATTGAAGGTTGTGCATCAGGGCTGGTAACTCGGCACGTAAAAATCAACTACCAATCATTAGCGGACCGAAGTTCCGCTGTGACGACCCCTAACCAGGAAAAGCTGAAAGACGCAACATGTACACATATATCTACATATGTGTCTGTGTGTGTGTATATATATATATATATATATATATATATATATATATATATATGTGTGTGTGTGTGTGTGTATATATATATATATATCCTTATGTGTAAGCATGACTGTTGTATATATCTTCCCAGATGTATCACACTGTATTTATCGGATATGTTTATATTTAGATATAACAACATACGTGATTCAATGGTAATATCGCTAACAAGTACTACACAATTGTAGAAGTCATAGCAGTTCAGTACTGTTCAGTAAGTGTACTGACAGATATATTGGAAAAAAACAACTGTCATCACAGCTGTGATGGCTTAGTGGTTAACTGCTGTGACTATAGTGTATAGTGTACAGGGTACAGGGTACAGGGTCCAGGGTTCTGCAAGGGCTGGTTATTTTGTTGCTGGGCAGAACAAGGACTGTTGGATACAGAGTGGTTAAGGCAGTTTTGAGCACCTTTAAGTGGGTTTGCGCGATGGTAAGTGCTGCTAATGTACGGTTAAACGTACATGCGCTTACACCATGTAGGCTTCACTTACAAATGTGCTTAGCATTTAAATTGCAGCAATGCTGAAACCTGCTAAGCATGGCTCAGCCCTGGTAACCAGTGCTCACATTCCGGTCTGATAAAATAGCAGAGTAATGACATCTTTAATAAGTGTATTTAATTCCATATATATAACATGCATCTATGTGCTGTCATTACAGTAGCAAGGGGTGTGAGTTTACTGTCTGGGACACCTGATTATATATAGCTTGTACAACACTCTTTTCCATTTTAATGCGTTACATACATGGGTAGTATATCCCAGGTTATATGCAGTCACACTGGCATGTAGTGTATCATTATGTTACTACTGTTGACAGTGCTTTCCCAAGTAAGAGTAGCAGATTGTAGTACTGGAACTAAACACCCCTGCATGCAAAGATGGACTGAGTCCTCACTGCCATGTTCTTGGTGTGTGAGCTGTGTCTCATTAAATATTTCCTACTGGATATTGATCTGACATGTGGATATTAATTGTAGACTACTGTGTTTATAGGGCATGTCATTGAGGGATGCTGTCATGTAGTAATGGCATACCTATCAGTGTCAGATCTCTGTCAACACATTAATCCTAATGCATAGTCAGTTGGCTAGCTGATGTCTGTCTGTCCTCTGTACAGATGTGCATATGTCAGGTATCCATCTTGGCTACTTACAGGCAATCTATGCTTGACTGACACTGACATGCCTCCCCAGCTGTGTCATGAATGCCACAGCTAGGAATCCACACCCTGTACGCACCACATGCCATGGATACCTCAACTATACTACCACAGTCAACAGAATATGCTTGGGTACAGGTCTCCAAGACAGACACTGACCATGTTATGTAATACCTGTTGCATACATATCAACTGGAGCAGCTCACTGGCCCACTGCAAGAGGCAACCAGATGACTGGATGTTGCATGTAACTCTCAACCTGAGGATCATCCCTGTGGTACCTGTTGATAGATGGCCTGCTGGCACATGGCAGGTGGCATGATACCACTGTACACACATCCCCTACACTTCCCATCTCTCCATGGACAATAGCCTGGTATACACCTATGCCGATAGACCCCAGTACTGACAAATGTGTATGTGTGCATTACTGAGAATAACAGTTTGTGTGTTTTTAGACCTGCAGTTGATAATACCCTGAGGCACTTCACACCAACCACACCCCCCATTGCCATAGTTAGATGTGGCTGCCTCTGTACCGAACATTACATGTACCTTGTTACACTCTTCACCCTAAGGGCTACCTGGGGCTTGCAGAACCAGCACAACACTGTTGTATAAATGGGTTGATAGGCATGGGATACCCCCTGAGTTCTGGCAAGTGTGTGTATGTGTGCATCTGTGTATATTTGTAGGATGCAGCATTCTAAGGTCACATTCTCCTAATAGATTATGCCTTGCCATACAATATTAGGGATAGTGATATTGCTGACCATAGGAGAGCCATGACAATGCATCACCATAGTATTCCTGTGACATGTGCATTAGATGCATATCCCTGTAGTAGCAATGCTGGGATAGACAAGGGGTTGTATTGCAGTCCTGGTCAATGTGTGATGGTGGGTAGGTCAGAGTGTTATGGATTTCAGTGCATACAGTATCCACTGTGGGTGCTGGGTATACTGTCTTTACACCATAGTACCCCCAGTACATGTCCCATGATCCACTGTATGGGGACCACTGTCACCATCAACCATACAGGTAACTGATAACACTATCCAGCCCAGTTATGCATGTGCTGTGTGCAACTTATCTGCAACAGAATAGACACACTGACAAGGTAGTTAGCACTGATAAGCTCAGATCTCTCAGATGTGTGTATGACTTATGTGTTTGTCAATGTCTATATGACAGTATGTCACACTATGTATTGTCCATACACAACCAGTACATCCCCCATTACCATACTGTACAGGCCTGGGGATGTTCTTCATGTAACCTGGAACACACCTCAAAGCTGTGTGGTGTGTCCAATTACGGCTGCACACATCAGTAGCACTATATACCTAGGTAGGGGGTTCTAGTCCCAGTACTGCCAAGTTAGTGTGTGTATGTGAAGAAATCTACTTCTGTTTGCAGAATATACATGTCCTAGGAGGTCATCTGTCTGAGAACTGCCTGGCAAATGCTAACATTTCACAGGTATCATCCTGTGGAAATACATTCCATCACAACTAGTGGTAGATGTGTAAATGCCCTCTTCCCCATTGTATAGGTGGGCAGCAATACTGGGGTTGGTATATATAGCTGGGTGTGGCTCTTGTGGAAACAGCCACCATCACTGTAGTTACTGTTGAGTGTATCCCCCCACTTAGCTGGCCGTAATACTGTACAGTGCATGTTAAAAGGTTAAGTAGTTGTCTGTCACACTATCTGTGGTTCTACAGCACCTCTCACCCTCCAAAGGGTAGAGCTGTGCCACCCACACAAGCACACCTATGTTTACCGAGTTGAGGATTGCACTACATTGGGGAAGGGATCATATACCCTGCCAGTAACATTGTCAATGACATTAAACTAGCAGACTGCTTATTTTCAATGTATTGTTGTGCCTATTCTGTCTTGGTGGAATTACATAGGCTAAAATGGATTCCTTACACAGGTACATACATCCATGTGTACAGTATTCTCTGTGTATTGCATCAACACCAAAGTCTCTGTGTGTGTTATACACAAACATGTGGTGTGTACCACCCAGTACACTTACCACTGTCCACTGTAGAAGAGCTGCTGACATCAGCCACCATGCACTCACCTGTATACACCACCCCCAGACCTATCGGCCATGTGGCACATGCAGTAACTGTTATACAGACCTGTGACATGTGTTCACCTGTAACCAGGATATGGCACAGACAAGGTGTCACCACAGTGCCATACCTCTTGTAGGATACAACAGCAGACCATCATCCTGCTGACACATGGACACCTACAACACAAACGGAATACATTATGGAGACCACAATCACTCAGTGTTAATAACCGCTATAATGCATCATGGCTAGACAGCTACACTTCTTGACATGTAAGCATTAAACTTTACTGCTGTCAACATTACACAGCATTACACTGGTACACTGTAATACAGTCACCCTGTGCATCAGAACCAAATTAGCCTGTCCCTGCATCGATGTTATGGATGACAGGGATGTGGCACAGGTATCATCATATGCACAGGGTGTGTTGTTGATTTGCCAGAGACCTATGCTGAGCCATGACACCATGTGTGTGAGTGAGGGGGTTTAACTATTAATTTGGCTGTTGTGATGTGGTGTGTGTAGGTATGGGGTTGCCGTAGCTGTGTTGGTATTGTGTGTGTGTGTGCATGCATGCACACAGTTCTGCCATGTGGCTGCCCTATACAGGGGTTTATTGGACAGCTGCAGACTGTACCTGGCAAAGTGTACAGTTCACCGTCTCTGGCCACGGACAAGAGAACTGTGCCTTCCAGGGGTTCCACAGGCACCACCAGGTACAAGCCACAATATGGTACTCTCCCCTGATGATGACATATGTCCGCTGGATCTGGGTCCCTCTTGGGACTGGCCAGGGCCATGTGCACATGGCCGGCCTGCTGTGGTGTGGACAGCACCCTCCCTGCAGTGCTGGGGCTGGTATTGCCACTACAGGAGCAGATCTGTATTCTGGCACTTCCACGTTGACCTCCAGCTGTTGGTGTTGCTGGCCTACGTCCACATGGCCGTCACACCACTCACACCATATGGTCGAGCACGGACATTCCATGTTCGAGGATTCCCACCATCTCACCCAACTGTCTATCCATGACCTCTGAAAAATAATGGTGGGCACCTGCAAGATCACAGATGTCAGTAACAGCTGAATGATTAGCCCTCTGCAGCTTCAGAGGCTGTCTGGTGTACCATTCCATATGTGCCTGCGCCTCCATGACGGCCTGAAACCTGTATCTGGTGGTACCAGATGTGGCACTTCTGCCAGGGGCATGACGATCAGCAGCCCTCCAATGAGCACCCCTGTACATCTGCCTATTTGGTACCCTGCTGGACATCTGGCTATGGCTGCTGTGTCCAGAGACACAGGCCATAGATACCACACTGTCCTGTCCCATGCCACCAGTCACCAACTGTCCTTCAGCTATAGTCACTGGTGATGGGGTTTGTATAGGCAATGTGACTGTGTGCGGGGATGGGGTGGATAACAGTGGGATGTCAAACAATGGTGCAGCTTTAGCCCCTGACAACTCCGCCTGTGCCACAACACACCTATCATCATTTTCAGTGTCTGTATGGACACCATCAGATTGCCTGCAAGAGGGACCCTGACCCAGCCCACCACCTGTGAGGGGAAAACAAGAAATGCACTTTAAGACCTGTACAGCATTGCTTAACAGTGCACACACCCTGACATTCCACCATACCACTTACTTGTCCCCGAGTTTACAGAATGTCCCTTGTTTTTTTTATTTTCCCCATCCTGCGTCTTGAATAATTACAGTCAATAATACCAATCATTAACATATCATTCTTCTAATTGCTCAGAAAAGTGATCACAAAACATGACCTGTTATTCCATTAACTCTAACTTGATTGGAGTCATTTTTTCAAAGACTCCTTGATGTCTTCAAGTGTTCACCCTGGTTTTGTCCAGACATCTTGAGCATGGCCCCCATATGTTATGGGTTACTACAGTCAGTCAAAGGCACACACTGGAGTGTCATACTTAACTGTTGTTCAGTAGATGCAAGATCTGTTGCTCTATTAACTTTTTATGTGGACTACAGTAGTATTTGGAAACACTATCTGTTGTCTAGTAATTCCCCAATGCATCTATAGTGTTGCATACGTGGGTATTCTTTCACCTTTCTGCTGATTGCAATTAAAAAAGTATCCCTGGTGTCTACTTTTCCCTCCCAATGCATCTTTCATGCTGCAGACTTTATTATACTATCAGCTGTCCTGAGATTACATTTCAGAAAAGTATTCCTGGTGTCTAATGTGTCCCATGTACTGCACGATTTCTAAGGGAAGTTGAGAGGTATGAACAACCCCACACCCCCACATGTGCATACATGGACACACACACAAACAAACACACCCATTCTACATACATCAGTCCCCCTCCACTCCACCAAATACCACTTACAGACAAACTACCCCCCACACACACTCACAGGTGAGGTTGCACAAAGTTATTGCACACAGACGTCTCATTACCCATCTGTCAACATGCATGACATATGGCACTCAACAGCATGCAGTACAGCTATAGTCAATCCTGTTACCAACATTATACATCTCTGTGATGCATGAGTTGTGTTAGGTGATGCCCCTTCCCCTGGAACACACTACACCCATGTACACAGTATTGCTGTGCACATGTTCGGCACCCTGGCATGTACAGTGCACTATACCTCACAGGTGTACACACCATTGCTGAATGTGTATTAGTTATGCTTGCTCTGCTGCTCACAGCCCTTATGTGTTTGTTTGACACATACCTGGGATGATATGTGGACAGATGTCATTTGTGAATGCCTGATTTACAGATCTCATCATCAGCGGTGCATGTATGGCCAATAAAATACAATTACACTGACAACCTTCAAACTTTACCGTGGCTATGGGGAGTGTACACACTCTTATTGATATGGCACCCTCTTCCCTGATATAATAAAAAATGACCAATGCAGGCAAAGCTCCAGGTTCACTAACAATTTTAATGAGCTACACAAGCGCTTTCACCAAATGCTTCTTCAGGTGAGACAGAAAAACTAAGTACCTAAAGCACCACTTTTAACCATTGGATTAAGATCACATGACCGAGCAAATTCCAACTTAAAGATACAAACCCTAAAATTCATTCAAGTACTATTTAAACATATAAAAATATATTAAATATATATATATAAAAGATACATCTTCCTAAGGAAAAATACACATAAATTTGATCACAACGATAGCATAGGACACATATATGTATATATCTATAAAAATATATGCACATACATACCATACTAAAAACATATGCATATTTAGATTATGGAGGCGGCATATAATATATAGGCAACCACTCATTTCCTTCGTAGTGGTCTAGCTTTCAGGGCAGGTTTTAACAGTATACAGTCATTTAACCCATGCCTTGTATTCGCTGTCAGCCTAATAATCCACAGTGCTTCCATTTCTTCCATCCTTAATCTCATATTCCCTTCTCTCTTATTGCCATAATTCATTCCTATAACTAAAAAAACCCAAAGCCATGTGTGCTATCCGTGTTAGCAACATGTTTCGCCAACGCACTAAACATGCTCTTCTTGCCTATATGATAGACATGTTCCCTGATCCTGTCTTAGCATCCTGTCAGTCTTCCCGACATAGAATTTACTGCATACCCTGCATACAGCTAAATATATCACATGCATACTGGTCCAAGTAGCCTTCATCTTAAAGCTAAACCGTTTTCCTGTATCTGGATGCAAAAAGATGGAATTATCATTTATATATGGACAGAATTAACACCTTCCACAGGGAATAGTTATACCTTGTACAACTAGTCTATTGATATCTCTTGCAACACAGGCATCTCTTCAAGGATCTCTTATTTCTAAAAATAAACTGGGGTGTTGAATCTAAGTATTTACTAACTTGCTCATTGGTCATTAAAATATCCCAGTTTTTCCTAATAATACTAGTATACTGACTAATATTCCTTGAATACCTAAATGACACTCTTACATTGCTATTATGTTTCCTTCTAAACTTATGACTTCTATCTTCCACTGTCCATTTGGAGAAATAAGGTTTAGCTCTTGTACTTCTCAAATTCACTACATTCTCTACATTCTTCTCTATCAAACCCACATCATACCCTCTATGTACTAACTCAGTACTGGTAATATTTAGCTGTTCTTGAAAAGCCTGTTCACTAGCATTGAGTGTAGAAGCTCTGTAGAGCTGATTTTGAACCACATTCCTGAAAATGCACTGTGGGTGCACACTTTCTCTACTGAGCAGATGGTTAACTCTACATTCTTTCCTATGAAGTCTGGACCCAAGTAAATTCTTGTCATCCCGAAAAATAGTCATATCTAAAAAAACAACACTTGTACACGACCATTTCGCAGTAAATTTCAAAAAATTAGTAGATCTGTTCAGGTATTCAACAAACTCCATCAAGGTCTCAGGGGTACCATCCCATAATACAAAAAAATCATCTACAAATCTTCTAAAAAATAAAACTTGCTTGTTGAAGAGACCTCCTACAAGGTGCTCACTCTCCCAAGTAGCCATCACTGCATTCGCATAGCTGTTCGTACATGAGGTGCCCATCGCTACACCATTAAATTGCCAATATATGTATTCTCTAAACATAAATACATTATTCTCTAAGACCAAATGTAATAATTCCCTCATTTGTGTTATCTTAATACTGTCACTGCCCAAATCAGATTCCATATATTTGATGGCAAAATCTATACCCAAATTATTGGGAACTGTGGTGAATAACGAAAACACATCAAGTGTGACCAGTAACACATGATTCCCCAAAATATTCTCCATAGTATAAGTATACAAGTCCCTGAGGAAGTGTTCCATATCCCTCAAAATATATTTAGATTGATCTAAAAGAGGTCTCAAATTCTTCTCAATATAAATTGATATGGACTCAGTGCACCAGTTAGCCCCTGCCACTATTGGTCTCATTGGGTGGTTCTTGCTATCTTTATGCACTTTCAGCAATCCTTGAATTATATGTATGGAGGGGTAAGGCATCGTGAAATACTGACAAAGGACATCATCTATCATACTTACACAATTCAACCTCCTAATTTCAGACTCCACCTTTATGATCATTTCATTAACTTTTTTTCGTGTGATCAAAGTATAAAAATCCTTATCACTCAACATTAAATACATAGTATTATCATACTTGTCCCTATCTAAAACCACTATCTGGCCACCCTTATCACCCAGCCGAATCATAATTGAAGTATTTCTCTCAAACTCACAAAGTGCAAGATGTTGTGCTTCCATCAAATTAAAATGACTAAACTTCTGTCTGTTGAAGTGCTGTTTATAGTATACATCATATACATCATTAATACACATTTGTTCAAATGCTTGAACCATATGGTTCAGTTTAGGAATAAAAGCACTCAGTTTCTTAAAAAAATTTCAATTAACATTATCACGGCAAAAGTTAATTTAACCATCAAATTACGAGTGAACTGTTTAACGTCTAAAACAATATCAGAAAGATTTGAGTCAGTACTAGGTATGGACGACAGTCTTTGATTCAATACAAAAGTCTCATTGTCTGTTAAATTGTACAAAAATAAATTTAACACAATGTCTTGGCATTTAGAAAAGCTTTCTTGATGGTATAAGGGCTCACCGC